>NC_056743.1:1139440927-1139740927 GCF_019279795.1 Protopterus annectens | reverse complement strand
AGTTAAAGTACCAGTAACACTAGAATATTAAATCAAGAACAAATAGCTTTTTGCAGATTTGTGAACTCTGAGATATATGATCAGCTTTGTACTTAGACACATTCCACATAAAGGTATCGTCCTTAATTTTTCCCTGTTTAGTCCACAATACTATATTAGAGGCTTTTTGTGTAGGTAAAATATTATTGCATGTGGAGAGTTATCTGCCCTTTTATCCTGCTGTGCTGATACTTTACAACATGACATTATTCAGAAGTCAGCAAATTACACTAAAATAAATTATTATATTTTGTCTTCATGGTCTCTCAGTGTGTTTACTAGCATTGGTGTCTCATGAACAAAAAAAGAAGTTATGTACTTACCATAACATTTCATGTGTGTTGATGATCCCCACCTTTATTCTCACTTATGGGTCAGATCTGATCCATTGGCTCCATCTCAGCCTTATACAAAAGCTCATGCCCTTCAACCGAGCTCTCAGGCACCTTTCCCTTCCCAGAATGTACCTGTGCATTACCTCAGATCTTGTTTGCCAAACAGAACTATAAACAGTATGCAAAAACAAAAATAATGATAAGAATTATGTTATTGTAACCCATGTTCTGAAGCCAATGAGTCAGGTTACTATTATATGATCGAAGACGCAATCCTTTGAATGCGTCTTGATTGAACTTGAAAGCACGAAACAGCAAAATAGCAAAACGGCATATAAGAGATTTCTTTCCCTGGGAAAGAAATCACTTGGCCGCCTCCATTACTTTGCCATTTTCATCACTGTAGTGTGATCTCGGAGTTGGTATATTTAAATAGAGGGTGTGGGGAGCACAGTCCCCCACTTTATATAATGTTTTGATGTTTCTGTTTTTACTCAATAAATCCACAAAAAACAGACCAAATAGACCAAATAAAAGCTGGTGCCTGGACCCAAAGCCACTCTTCTTGAAAAATCAGGTGAAAAACCACCAAAAAGTTAAAATTCAAACAATTTAATGGCATAAAAACAGTAAAAAGTAAGCGCTTTCATTTAAAACAGTGTTAAACTTCATCGGACATGGTGTTAAGCACATCTCCTCTTTGAATATCAACAGTTTACATTTGATTGGTTAAGATCCTACTTACTACACCACCACCAAGCCCTGTTTTAAAGTTACAGTGTGTTATAATTACTTATGAATGGTATGTTAACTGTTTGTACAAAAGTATATTGCTAAGTGTGGAATTATAAAGCATAAACAAGCCACATATGGTGGCTCTAAACAAATTTCTTTCTGTCCAGAGCCTTTAACTTTAAAACTGGAGTAATTGGGCTACGTTCATTAATACCTGGCCAGTTATCAGCTTGTAAATGCAGATGCCATTTTAACTCTTTTAGTTCCAAGCAAACCCCTCCATGCTTTCTTGACATCAATAATAACTTGGTCTATGACCATAAACTTAAACTGATGTTCTACTTGATCACTAATGTGTTTAGCCAAAGCGTTATTTAAGTTGGTACTTCTGATGGCATATTCATGCTCATAAATTCTCTGGCAAAACTGCTGCTCCGTTTTGCCAACATAGAATACTGAGCATGCATCACAGACAGCAATATATACCACTGCTTTTGATTTACAATTATAATTCCCTTTTATTCGATATATTTTGTTCCTTACAATAAAGCTGTCTCCTGTTCTTATTTTGTGACACCAATTACATGCTCCACATCTAATCATACCATGCATGCTATTGGGATTTTCTTGCCCTGTATATCTTAATAAATCCTTGAAATTCATTCCCTTCTGATACACTGTGGTGGGTCTTTATGTAATGTTTTGAAGTTTTTATTTTTATTTTTTATTTTTTTTGTGTAACAGCAATTTTTTCCCTGGGAAAAAAAATTGCTGTTCCGAGCCTTTGGGATTGTAAGCTTTTGCTTACATGGGGTCGATAAATCAGTGTTCGCTGATTTAATATAAACCCAATGAGTCCATGAAGAAAGGAATTTTTATTATCCATTCTCCTAGGAGACTAAGATGGGGGTTGGTGGGAGGATTGTGCAAACAAAAGAAAGAGATGGACAACACACATGGAATGTTATAGCAAGTACATAACTTCTTTATGGGATGCTGTCAATTTTGCCTTTATTCTCACATATGGAACAGCATCCCTAGCAACCTGAATCCTGGGTGGCTCATGGGAGAATATTCCTCAGTACCACATAGCCAAAGGAAGCTCTACTCTATTCAGCCAAATCTAGTTTATAATGAGTAATAAAAGTATGGGGGTTTGACCAAGTCGCTGCTGCACAAATATTGTCCATAGATACTCTAGCTAGAAACACTGAAGAAGTAGCAATAACTCTAGTAGAATGGGCACTCACAGGTTCATGTAGCTGTTTATTCTTGGAAGTATAAATAAAGGTAATGCAATCAGAAAGCCATTTAGATAAGGTAACCTTGGATACCGGTAAACCTTTTCTTGTTTCAGAAAAATAAATAAATAAGTGTTCTGACTTTCTAAAATCTTTAGTTCTGTGCAAATAGAAACATAACTGTCTGTGAACATCCAACAAATCTAACATATACTCTTCTTTATTTTGGAAATTTGGGAAAAACACTAGCAGTTCAATTGATTGGTTTAAGTTATTGTCAGATACTACTTTAGGAAGAAAATAAGTATTTGCACAAAGAGAAACTTTGTCCTTATGACACCAAATAAGGAGGAACAGCAGATAATGTCTGCAATTCAGATACTCTCCTTGCTGAAGTAATAGCCAGCAAAAAAAATTGTTTTCCATGACAAAAAGTTTAGATCACAATTTGCTGAAGGCTCAAAGGAGGAATGAATGATATGGGACAGTACAAAATTTAGATCCAAAGGAGGAGATGGACTTTTATAAGGAGGTCTTACCATCAAGGTTCCTTTTTAAAAGGTCTTACAAAACCTTGTATGACATAATTGGAGAGCCATTTCCCCTAGATGAAAATTGGAAATAGCAGCCAACTAAACCCCTATAATTGCTGCTGCAGCACCTTTATTAAAAAGCTTCACTAAAAAAATCCAATATAAAATGAAGAGGAGCAGTAAAAGGATCAACATTATTCTCTGTAGCCCACACAACAAACCTTTTTCATTTGTTTCTATAAAGTTTACATGTGGAAATTTTATGAGAGGAAAGTAAAATATATCTAGCTGGGAATGAAAGTAATGGATGCCTGGCTATCACTGGAATTGAAGCAGCCACACTGTCAGTTTGAGATTCTGTAAATTAGGATGAACCATTTTCGGCAGATGCGAGAGGAGGTCTGGAACTAGGTCAAGTATCCACGGTTCTTCCAGAAGATGAGGCCAAAGGAAAGGGAACTAAATCTGCTGAGGCCAGTATGGGGCAATGAGGATGATTGTTCTCTTCAACACGCTTGCTTTTTGTAACAATTTGGGAATCAGAGGTGTTGGAGGATAAGCATAAATAAGTCCCAGGGGTCAATCGTGCAATCATGAACAAGTGCGACTCTTGGGATTTCCCCCTGATGGGGGATTAGGGCAAAGTAGCTGCTGCATTTATTGTTTATTGGAGAATAAAAAAGTTACCAGCAAGGCTGGCCCCATTTCTGGAAAATTCTTTCTGCAATTTCTTGTTTGAGAGACCACTCATGAGGCATCTAAATTGCCCTGCTCAGCTTGTCCGCTATGACGTTTGATTTCCCCAGAATGTGCATTGCTGTCAGAAAGCGGTTGGAAGATATCACCCATTGCCAAACTCAGAGTGCTTCCCGACAAAGAGGGTAAGATTTGGTTCCACCTTGTTTGTTGATGTACCAGACTACTGACATGTTGTCTGACTGGACTGCTATTGTTCCCAGAGGTAGACAGTCTTGAAAGGCTTACAATGCTAGGAGCACTGCTCTCATCTCTAGAACATTTATATGTAGATGGGCCTCATAAGCGAACCAAGTGCCCTGGACTGTCCTTCCCAGATAATGCTCCCTCACCCTGTCTGGGAGGCATCCATGGTCACTGTGGCTTGGGGCTGACTGGGTACAAAAGAATGACCTAGACTGACTTGATTGGAATGGATCCATCACTGAAGATCCTTCTTGCATGAATCTGTAATCAAGATCTTGTGAGATACTGATGAAGACATGGAGTTCATGAAACTGGTCTGTTTCTTAATGAAATAATATTAAATATTAAATAAATGGTTTTGCTGATTTGAAGTGTTGGCTGCTGTTGTTTAAGTTCTAAAAAGGACCATTGGGTCTTCAACAACCATTGCAGTATTCGCATGTGTAAACGGGAATGTGGCACTAATACTATTGAAGCCACCATTGTTCCCAAGACCTGTAGTACTATAGGTTCATAGGTTCATAGGTTCATACTAGGCTATCTGCCCGAGGGCATTTACAAGCCTAGCCCATAGTTTTGTGGCTTACGCCACCCCTTTAGTATGGGGAACTATACCCATTATTTTGCTGTGCCTCTGTTGAGCAGTGACACTGAGGTAATCCCTGGGGTATATCTGCGATCTCCCATCCATTGGTCAAGATTTCTCTTGAACAAGGCCAGCGAGGTGCTCTGCCTCACATATACCGGGATTTTATTCCACAGCATAGGGAGTCTTTGGGTGATGAATCTATCCCTCCAGCACGCCCTATTAATAGCCGTGTCGAGGTTTAAGTCTCCCGCCCTTGTGACTCTGACGGATCTAGATTTTTTGAGGTGAAGCATATTCATCAAATCTGGGTTTGACATGGCCTTGTATGTTAGGCAAAGGTCACCTCTGAGCAATGTGCGACTGAATAGAGCTGGAGTTCTTTCAGTCGGGCAGCATAGGACAGATGTTTGAGACCCTTTATCCTTTTGGTGAGGAACTTTTGTGGCCTCTCCAGCTGCTGCAAGTACTAATTTTGCAGATGCTCTTTTCTTGCGAATCAGTACTTTCACCTGTTTGCGAAATGAAATTATTCTGTCAGATGGAAAATTTACTATCATTTCTCATGTATCTAGATGAGCTCCTATGAAAACCAAATTCTGACAAGGTTCTAGAGCAGATTTTTTTTGTAATTTATGGTGATTCCTAGACATGAGCAAAGGTGTAAGGTAGTTTCTCTTGCCTTTGAGTTGATGCCTGGTCATAACAGTTAGGAGACAGTCATCTAAGTATGGAAACACTCAGAATCCTAGATGCCTCAAGTGAGCTGCAACCACTGCCATGCATTTGATGAATACTCTGGGGGCTGTAGTGAGACCAAAGCACAGGGCTCGAAATTGATAATTACTGGCTCCCAGCTGGAAGCACAGATGTCTTTTGGAACATCTGTCCATTTTTATATGATCCTGAAGATCTATTGAGCATACCAAATTGTCTTTTCCTAGAAAGGGAAAATAGACTGTAAAAGTGATCATTCAAAACTTGCTCTTTTTGACTGACTTATTTAGGTTGCTGAGATCCAGAATGGGTCTCCAATCCACTGTTTTCTTTGGTGCTAAAAAGAATCTTGAGTAAGTTCAGAATCCTTGTTGGTCTGTGGGGGCCTTCTTGGATGATTCTTTTGTTCAGCGACTTTTGAATTTCTTTGATTGCTTGATTTCAGCAGTTAACCACCAGCAAGAAAAAGAAAAACAATTCACAACTAGCAGCACTAATCAATGGGAAGAAGTTGCTAAAAACTAGCAAACAGCAACAACAACAATACCACCTAGTATTTAAACTGTGAAAAAAAAAATATATATATATATATATATATATATATATATATATATAGATATAGATAAGAAAGATTGTACTTTATTTTTTTTTTTAAAGAAAAAAGGAGTCCTATTAAAAAGAATAAAATGGATGTTAAATTTACAGTTGATGGATGAGGGAAGAAAAAGGGCAATGTTCTTATATACTTACTGATAAAAATTCACTATAAATAACAGGAGGTTTTCCAAAAAGAGTTATGAAAAACTAGTAGAGTAAAGAAATAGGAGTCAAAGGTATTTTAAATTATGAATAATGAAAAGCCAATGTCAGCGTATGTGACTGCAAACGCCAAAAAATGCACAACTGGAAACTGTTCTTTCTGAAATTAATGAAAAACCAGGTCGGACATTAAAAGTAAAAATCCACTATTTTATTACAATCTTCTCGTTAAGCGCTTTCACCTACTAAGCTGTAGGCTTCATCAGAACAGTTTAAAAAAGTTTTTTCTATTATTTAAATAGTGTTACCTTTTGGCGCCATTTTTACATATACCTTTACTTAAAGTGACATACACACACAATATACAATACTTAAAAAGCAGTTCTTTAAAAACACAACTAAATACAATCAAATACTCCATTCATTCTAACAATATTGTTATAAAAAATATTGTTGTAAAAAATATATATCCCAATATGATAATGGCATATAACTTCTGCTCTATTGACAGTATTCTAGTATACTTTTAACTGATATACTGTCATTAAGTCCTGGTGGAGTGGTGGCATCCATTAATATCTGCCAATAACATTCCCTATATAATAAATAGTTTTTACATTACCCCCTCTTGGATTAAATTGGACTGTTTCTAAGATACCAAATTTAAATTGATGTTCAATACCTTTCTGCATCACATGCTTTGCCAAAGCGTTCCTCTCATCACCATTCTTTATACTGTACAAGTGAGCATAAATTCTTTTCTTAAACTTTTGCTCAGTTTTGCCTATGTAATAAGCAGTGCAAGTTGTACAATAAGCAAGGTACACCAGGAATTTACTATCACAGTTACCTCTTTTAAAAAATATTTTTGTGCCATTATAGTTTGATAACTTTTTCACTTTTTCCGATGTTATATAATTGCACTGGCTACAATTGCCACAACTGCTTGTGTATATCTTCCTGGTCCCTCTTGCCATATTTTCTACTGTTATGGGTTTTTCTAACAGATTTTTCAAATTTGGTGCCATTTTATATACAAATTTCGGTTTGGCCCCCAATATATCAACCATAGAATCATTTGTTAGTACTGTATACCAATATTTGTTCAATACATTGACTACATTTGAGCTATAGGGACTAAATTCCACTATACAGGCTCTCCCTAAGTCTTTCCTGATCACCTTTCTATCAGTCACATTATCCGTCACTACATTGTTGTTGATTCCTAATAATGGATATAAATCTGTCCCTCTCCTTAGTTTTAATTCATCTCTTATTTTCTTCATCATATTCCAATTATATCCCCTTTCCTTAAATAGGGACATAATATAAGAAATTTCCTTGTTGAGATCTTCCATTAATGATGTCATTCTCATAGCTCTGACACACTGGCCCTTAAATATATTCATTTTTGTTCTTGTCGGGTGACAACTTTCAAAATCCAAATAAGAATTGGTAAATGTTTCTTTTCTGTATATTTGGGAATGAAAGCTGCCATCCTTCCTTGTTACCAGCGTGTCAAGATATGGTACCCCTGTGTTGTTACTGAAATAAGTAAATTTCAGGAAATTACTACTTTGGTTTAAATATGCTATAAAGGCTTCAAAGCTCTCCTGACTACCTTCCCAGATTATGTAAATATCATCCAGAAAACGAGAGTAATATTTAATATTACTCATATGTTCACTCTCTAAAATGTTGTTCCTTTCCCAATCTAACATAACTAGGTTAGCATATATGGGGGCACAAGCTGCCCCCATAGCGACTCCCCTAGTTTGTCTGTAGATTGTACCATTGTTGTATATGAAGTTATTAGCTAACACAATTGACATTAATTCATACACTAATCGAACTCTGTCTCCTGTCAAATCACTATATTTGTGTACGCTATTAAGAAAAGCTTCAAGTCCCTCTTCTGTGGGTATACATGTGAACAGATCCACAACGTCCACAGTTGCAAAAATCAAATGTTCTGTTATAAGTTTAGATGGATAGTTCTTTAAAAATTCCCACGAATCTTTGACCATATGCTTTACTTTCTTATATACATGTTTAAGTAGTGAGTCCACCATTGTGCCCAAAGGAAAGGTCTTGGACTTACTCCCCGACACTATTGGTCTGAAAGGGGGATCCATCAAATTCTTGTGTATTTTTGGTATATAATTGGAATATGATGAAGAAAATAAGAGATGAATTAAAACTAAGGAGAGGGACAGATTTATATCCATTATTAGGAATCAACAACAATGTAGTGACGGATAATGTGACTGATAGAAAGGTGATCAGGAAAGACTTAGGGAGAGCCTGTATAGTGGAATTTAGTCCCTATAGCTCAAATGTAGTCAATGTATTGAACAAATATTGGTATACAGTACTAACAAATGATTCTATGGTTGATATATTGGGGGCCAAACCGAAATTTGTATATAAAATGGCACCAAATTTGAAAAAGCTGTATCAAAGACCCATAACAGTAGAAAATATGGCAAGAGGGACCAGGAAGATATACACAAGCAGTTGTGGCAATTGTAGCCAGTGCAATTATATAACATCGGAAAAAGTGAAAAAGTTATCAAACTATAATGGCACAAAAATATTTTTTAAAAGAGGTAACTGTGATAGTAAATTCCTGGTGTACCTTGCTTATTGTACAACTTGCACTGCTTATTACATAGGCAAAACTGAGCAAAAGTTTAAGAAAAGAATTTATGCTCACTTGTACAGTATAAAGAATGGTGATGAGAGGAACGCTTTGGCAAAGCATGTGATGCAGAAAGGTATTGAACATCAATTTAAATTTGGTATCTTAGAAACAGTCCAATTTAATCCAAGAGGGGGTAATGTAAAAAACTATTTATTATATAGGGAATGTTATTGGCAGATATTAATGGATGCCACCACTCCACCAGGACTTAATGACAGTATATCAGTTAAAAGTATACTAGAATACTGTCAATAGAGCAGAAGTTATATGCCATTATCATATTGGGATATATATTTTTTACAACAATATTTTTTATAACAATATTGTTAGAATGAATGGAGTATTTGATTGTATTTAGTTGTGTTTTTAAAGAACTGCTTTTTAAGTATTGTATATTGTGTGTGTATGTCACTTTAAGTAAAGGTATATGTAAAAATGGCGCCAAAAGGTAACACTATTTAAATAATAGAAAAAACTTTTTTAAACTGTTCTGATGAAGCCTACAGCTTAGTAGGTGAAAGCGCTTAACGAGAAGATTGTAATAAAATAGTGGATTTTTACTTTTAATGTCCGACCTGGTTTTTCATTAATTTCAGAAAGAACAGTTTCCAGTTGTGCATTTTTTGGCGTTTGCAGTCACATACGCTGACATTGGCTTTTCTTGGTTTTAGACTGCTTTGTGTTACTAAATTATGAATAATAGAAAAAAAAATTGTAAGCTTAGCCTTTAGCTTGTGAATGACCACGTCTTTCTCAAAGCAGCAAATGAGATCTGGGATAATTGAGAGGTGCATTCTGGGAAGAGAAGGGTAGCTGACAGCTTGGTTGAAGGCCGCGAGCATTGGTATAAGATCGAGATGGATCCGATGTATCAGATCCAACCCATATATGTGAATAAAGGTGAGACTGACATCATCACACGAATAATTAAGTAACCTTTTGGCTATAATGATCTCTGCTTTGTTAGATATGTCCTAATTTAACCTCTTCCTTCAACTGTCTTTCTCAGTAGTCATGCAGATAATTGGAAACTTACTGCCAGTGTACTGGTTTCTCATTCATGTTCACATTTCCAGAAGTGGGTTTTATATGCCACATATGCGCATATATGTCATACTGCCCTGAAATATCACTTCTTCGCAAAACTTGAACATAGTCTACATATAACCCAATTGCTGCCTTGCTCATAAAGCAATAGTGAGACATGGAGAATAAAATAAATATAAAAAGCATCAGGACTTTAATGAATGAATCTTTCTTTTGCTATTTATTTCCCATACTAATTGATTTTTTGACACCTTCTGATGAGTGTGATTAGATGAATTGAGGTTGGTTAGAGATTCAATGTGCTGAAGGCTATGAAATCTAAAGGTCAAAAGTCTGTCATTATTTAATGACTTCAGTCCTCAGTGATTTGTCAGAAAACCTCAAATTTTATAAGGAACAGACTAAAAACATGAGGCAAAAATTTGGAGAGTTGTGTGGTATAATTTCATGATGTAAGTTTTATATACACACAGAAAAAGACACACACACAAACATCCTACATATTGATCAGTCTCTTTATGTGTAATATAATATAATATAATATAATATAATATAGCAATAACCCACGCCTGGGTGTGGGTAATGCGGGATTTACCCACGGTTGGCGTGGTTTGGTCCCGAGGAATCGAGGACCAAACAAAGACAACCGTGGGTAAATCCCGCATTACCCACACCCAGAAGTGGGTTATTGCTATTATACTATGACATTATTTAAGAAAAGAAATAATTACTTTTCTTAAATAATGACATTGTATAATGCCTCCTTGCTGCCCTTCCGCAGCTGTCTGGTATTCCGCGGCAGTTCTGATGTACTGTGCATGCATATGCCTACGCAGTACATCAGAGCTGTGGCTAAAAGCAATGGAGAAAGCAAGATCTCCATTGCTTTTTACTGTTTCGCTATGTTAAATGGGTTTAACATAGCGAGACAGCTTTAAAATAAGCAACGGAGATGTCCATTGCTTATTTTAAAGGTGTCTTGCTATGTTAAACCCATTTAAAATAGCAAGACAGGTTTAAAAAAAAAAGCAATGGAGAAAGCAAGATCTCCGTTGCTTTTTACACACTGTGTCACTATGTTAAAGGAGTTTAACATAGCAAGACAGCTTTAAAAAAAGCAACAGAGATCTCCGTTGCTTTTTTTAAACCTGTGTCGCTATGTTAAACTCTTTTAACATAGCGAGACAGTGTTTTAAAAGAGACTTATACTAAAGGAAAAAGTCCGGGCGACCGGACCTTTTTCCATTAGTATAAGTCGATTTACAACATGCACGCTGGCCAGTCAGCATGCACGTTTTGGAATATTAATCGGGGGTCATGGTATAATATAATATAATATAATATAACATAATATAATCTAATATAAGCAAAGGATATAACAAAAAATAAGTTATGTACTTACCATAACGTTCCATGTATGTTGTCCAGCTCGACCTTTATTCTCACTGATGAGTCGGATCTGATCAAGTGGATCCTTCTTGGCCATTTCAAAAGCTCGAGGCCTTCAGCAAAGCTTGTGGGCATTTTTCCTTACCCACAATGCAACTCCTTAACTTCCTCAGGTCTTGTTTGCCCCAGACAACCAACTCATATAGTAGTAACTGTTATTTTTATATATATATATATATATATATATATATATATATATATATATATATATATATATATTAAACAAAACATTATTTCTGAGGTGATAAGACTCCTGTAATATTCAATTAGTACTACCTGGTCTCCTAGGAGTGTAGGCAGGGGGTATGGAGGGTGGGTTGTGAGAATAAAGATCGAGATGGACAACAAACATGGAACATTATGGTAAGTGCATAATGTCTTTATGTGATGTTGTCAATCTCACTTTTATTCTCACTGATGGGACTGCATCCCAAGCTACCTGATTCTTGGGTGGCTCATGGGAGAATACTCCTCAGAACCATAGAACCAAAAGATGCTCTACTCCTGGAGGCCAAACCCACTTTGTAATGAGTAATAAAAGTATGAAGTTTTGCTCATGTTGCTGCAGCACAGATATTATTCAAAGGTAACTTAGCTTGAAAGGCTGCAGAAGTGGCTACTAACCTAGTGGAATTAGCTTTAACAGGGTTAGAAAGTTTTTTTCTTAGAACTGTAAATGAAGGATATACATTGTGAATGCCAGTTGGATAAGGTAACTTTGGACACTAGTTGGCCTTTTCTAATACTGGAATAAGAGATAAAGAGTTGATCTGACTTTCTAATTTCTAAAGTTCTGTGTAAGTAGAAATGTAATTGTCTATGAACATCCAGAAGATGCAGTGAATATTCCCCTTTATTTTGGAAGTTTGGGAAGAAAACTGATAGCTCGATAGATCAATTGAGGTTACTTTCTGACACAACCTTGGGTAAAAATGAGGGGTTAGTGCATAAAGAAACTCTGTCCTTATGAAATACTATGTATGGTGGCTTGGCAGACAAAGCTTGTAATTCCAAAACTCTCCTTGCTGAAGTAATAGCCACTAAGAGGAGTGTTTTTCAGGAGAGATACTTCAATTTTGAGGTAGCAGATGGTTCAAAGGACGAGAGACAATGTTTGGCAAGACGAAATTCAGATTCCAAGATGGTGACGGGTTTTTGCATGGAGGTCTTATCACTGTAGTTCCTTTCAGGAATGCCTTACAGGGTCTATTTGACTTGATTCCAGAACCATTTTCTCCTATATGAAAATTTGAAATTGCTGCCAACTGAACTCTAATAGTGGTTGCAGCAGCACCTTCAATGAAAAGTTTTTGACAAACATTCTAGAATAGAATGTATGGGTACAGTATAGGGATCTATCTGATTATTACTGGCCCATGCACAAATTTCTTCCATTTACCTCTGTAACATTTTTGTGTAGATGATTTATGGGAAGATAAAATATATTTAACTGTAGAGGAAAGGACAGGAAACCTGGTGGTCAGGGGAATAGTATCAGCCAAGCTTTTAGTTTGTGATTATTCAGACTGGGATGAACCATTCCTGATGGGTAAGTCAGATGGTCTGGAGCAGGGTCCAGAATCCATGGTTCTTCCCATACATGAGGCTGAAGAAAAGGGAACCAAATTTGGTGAGACTAGGAGGGGGCAATTAGGATTATTGTCATCTCCAAACAAACTTGCTTTATGCAAAAATTTGGGAATTAGAGGGATTGGTGAAAAAGCATAAAAAAGTCCCGGAGACCAATCATGAACAAATGCACCACTTGTTGACTCCCCTGCAGGAGGGATCAGGTCTAAGTAGTTGCTACATTTGGCATTGGTGAGTGATGCAAAGATATTGCAGCAAGGCTGGCCCCATTTTTGGAAGATCTCTTCCATAACTTTCTGAGGGACCAATCTTGCAGCCATAAACTGACTGTACTCAATTTGTCTTCAATTACATTGGATTTCCTCTGGATGTGCATTGCTATCAGAAAGCAGTTGGAAGCTGTTGCCCATTGCCAGACCCTCAGGGCTTCTTGACAAAGGGGGTAAGATCTGGTCCCCCCTGTTTGTTTATGTATCAGACCACAGATATGTTGTCCGACTGCATTGCTTTCGTCTCCAGAGGGAGCGAGTCTTGAAATGCTTGAAACACCAAAAGCACTGCCCTCATCTCTAGGATGTTTATGTGCAAATGAGCTTCATGTTTTTTGCCAGTTGCCCTGAACTGCCTTCCCTAGATAATGCCCCCCCACCCTATCTGAGAAGCATTTCTGGTCACTGTGGCTTGGGGTTGAGTGGGAATGAAGTGGCGGCCTTGAGATACTAACAGAGAGTAAATCTACCATTGGAGATCCTTTTTGCACGAATTTGGTTATCATGATTTTGTGAGACGTGCAGTTCCAGAATTGAATTGTGTCGAAAGTAACCATTAAAGTATTCTCATATGGAGATAGGTTAGGGAAATGAGTACAACTGAAGCAGCCATTTTTCCCAGTACTTGGAGAACTAGTTTTGCAGAAGCTCATTTCTTCCAGTTTAAGAGACGTACATAATGGCGAAGGTTGTCTACTCTGCCTTGTGAAAGATTTGCTGTCATTGTAGTTGTATTTATCTCTGCTCCTATGAAGACCTAGCTCTGACATGGCTCTAGAGCATATTTTTCATAATTTATGGTACTACCTAGGGATGAACAGAGTTGTAGTATAGTCCCTGGTTTGTACCAGAAGATGCCTGGTCGGGGCTGTTATGAGACAGTTGTCCAGATATGGAAACAACTGGAATCCTCGGCATCTCAGGTGAGCCACCACTACTGCCATGCATTTGGTGAATACTCTGGGAGCTGTCGTGAGACCAAAGGGCAGAGCCTGAAACTGGAAGTTGCTGGCTCCTAGCCAGAAGCACAAGTACCTTCTGGATCACCTTTCCATTCGTATGTGGTAGTATGCATCCAGAAGGTCTATACAGCACATCCATATGTCTTTTTCCAGGAATGGAAATATCAACTGCAGCTCACCATCTGGAACTTGGTCTTTTTGACAGATTTGTTCAGATTGCTGAGAACTAAGATGGGTCTCCAGTCCCCTATTTTCTTTGGAACTAAAAATTATCATGAGTAAGTTCCAGATCCTCTCTGGTCTGCGGGGACTTCTTCGATGACTCTTTTTCTTGTCAATATTTGAATTTCTAATGTTGCTTGTTCCTTCTGAGTGGGTAGAATGTCTGGAACTGACTTATTTACAGGAGCGGAGAAGGAGAAGGGAATGACAAATCCCCTGGATATGTCCTACACCCATTGTTATCTTTTGCAGGTTTCACAGTACAGAGACAATTTCTCCCACAACTGCCTCCAGAGGCAAGTAATTGGACACTCTTTTAGGAGAACTGAAAGGGGCTACCAAAGAAAGATTCTCTGGAGCCCTGATTCTGCAGGCCTCCCCTGCCATGAGGGTGGCATCTTCCATTATTGTTCCACCCCTTCTGCCTCTCAGGGAACTTTCACCTTGTGTGTCCTGAAAAGA
The DNA here is from genome assembly GCF_019279795.1 of Protopterus annectens. Taxonomy (NCBI): domain Eukaryota; kingdom Metazoa; phylum Chordata; order Ceratodontiformes; family Protopteridae; genus Protopterus; species Protopterus annectens. Next base: position 1,139,726,335 of record NC_056743.1, on the reverse strand, counting down.
CCTTTGTGATTTTCTGAACCACATCTTCCTGCTACCTCTCTGACCTTTGGGAAAGGGCCTGGTAGGTGTGGAAAAATGCACTTCAATGGCAGACAAGGTCTTTCCCTCATGTTTGCACCTGATAAGCGTCTCTTTTACTTTAGGCCCAAAAAGAGGAGAGACATCAAAAGGGGCATTAATGAAGGAAGACTTGAAGGGCTCCACAAAATCTCAAAGGCGCATCTAGGCCTGTCTCCTAAGACAGATGCCTGAACCTGCTGCCCTACCTGTTCCATCTGCTATATAAAATATAAGCCTCATAGAAGTGTTTACAACTGAATTGAGGATGGCGAGCTGAGCGTTGACTTTATCTGCCACCACATCAGCTACAGCTCCCTGGAGGGACTCTGAAAGTTCCTTCAACAGGTCCCTCTATAATCTTGTAAAGTGGGTAAGGTAGTTCAGAGACCATAAGGCAAAGGTCGCTGACAAAAAGACACTCTTCCCATACCTATTCATGGTCCTGGAATACTTATTCAGAGGATGGATAGAGGAACTGGTCTCAGATAGTTCCTTTTTAGTGGCCACCACCACAACCATGGCATCAACTGCTACACCTTTTGTTAAGAATGGCTTGTCCTTTGGGGCAGTAATGTACTTATATGGCCTACTAGGAGTAGGTTTTATGGAATCTGGGATGAACAAAGTCTTCTGAGAGATCATTTCAATATGCTCATCAGAAGGAGGGGTCACCAAAGAGGTTGAAGAGTGAGAACCGTAAGCCTTCATGTATACCGACTCATCAGCTGAAGGGGATGTAGACTGCCAGTCACCTCTCTGCTTTAAATTTTCCAGGATGTCTCCAAAGGAGACATCTTCAGCAGGTGACTGTAGGGACCCTTCTGCCTCTTCGAGGTCAATAGTGGATGTGATAGACTCCTCTGGGAAGTCAAGATGCTTCCTCTTGCATGTCCTTTTCTGAGGGAACTCCTCAATGGGGCAGTCTGGGGAGATTTCAGATGAGGGGGGCATCCTGAGGCCTTAGGTTTCTGCGGTTCTGTGGAGAGGGCATGTGAGAAGGCAAAGACACCTGTGCAAAACTGGGAGCAAGGTCTAAGAAAGGCTGTGTCTTAGACTGGGATGGAGTCAAAACCCTCCTCATGACTTCAAAGGCAGTCTGTTCCTGCTTTGAAGAACACCCTGGATCTGACAAAAGGGTTGTCGGGGCTGAAGGAATCTCCAGTACGGGAGATAGAAGCTCCGAAGCAGAGTTAGGAGATGAAATCAGCCGCACTGAAGCCCCAAGAGGCAGGGTCAGATCCAGAGAGATCCAACTGGCTCTGCGGACCCGACCAGAGAGTGTCAGCTCCTAGAGGTCTCCTGCTCCAACTGGGTGGAAACTCTTGGGGCAGCCATCGGATCTGAGGAACCCATGGGTCCTGGATTTGATACAGACACAAGTTGGACATTGGAATCTTCCAGCTCAGAAGCCAAGAGACAAATCAGAGGAGGAGCAGGCGCCAAAAAGGAAGACTGTGTCTTATCCATTTCCTTGGGCTTTGGCTCTAATAACAGCTTCGACAGGGCTGGTGTCTTTAGCAGCCTCTGCACTACTCTGTCCACATCTTTGTCAGACAAACTTTTGGTGGACTGAGTAGAAAGGGTAGTAGATCTTGACTTTGTCAAAAAGGGTGATGGGAGCTGAGAAGTTATTGGTTCCAACGAAGGTGAGCAGCTCCAATATCTCAGTTCTGTGGGTGCTGAAGACATCGGATCCAAGGGCTTCAACTGCTCCAATGAATTCTTGGATCCAGCAACGACTTTCTGCTCTAAGGGTTCTGTTGGAGCAGACAGTCTAGGAACTCTTTGCTTTGGCTCCGAGCAGGACTTTGGGGCTGAAGAAATACGTTTTTGAGATTTCTCAGACTTGTCAAATTTGATGGCAGACTCTGGTGATATAGCCTCAGAGAAGGGAGTTTTCAGCAGTTCCTTCAAAATAAGCTTATTTTTGTGCTCCATAAAATCCCTCCTGTTGAAACTATGGTACATTATGCATGACTTTTGGACGTGAAGAGGCCCCAAGCAATACATACACAAAGTGTGTGAATCACTGAGGGATATCTTCTTTCCACACTGCTCACACTTTTTGAAACTAAGAAGTTTCCCTTCCTGTTTTTGTGGCATTTTAAAAAACTAAGAGAAAAAAGAAGAAATACACACTCACACAAGCATGCCAGAAAGTCCTCTAATTTAAACGGACAGAGAAGAAACTTTGAAAAGATAGGGAGAAAACTTTTTTTTTGCTTTTTGTTTGTTTTTTTTGTTTTTTTATTTATTTATTTATTTATTTATTTATTCAGAAATCGTTCTGTAACTAAAAATGGATGATAAAAGAGGAAGGGGATAAAAAAGGAGAGGTAAATGTCCCCTAACTTAAATGGACGTTAGAATGGACACTGACAGGGGGAAGTAAAGGGCTAACACTCACTCTAAATTACAGAAAAACAGGGTAAGTAAATATATAAATATATATAATAAACTACAAAAAACTATAATAAATTGTAATAGTAGTAACAAAATAAGTATTGAAAGTGAAAGCACTTAGCCTAGAGCTTGCTTCAGAACCTCCTTCTCAGAGTGACAAACAAGATCTGAGGAAGTTAGGGAGTAGCATTATTGGTAAGGAAAAATGCCCACAAGCTTTGCTGAAGGCCTCAAGCTTTTGGAATAGCCCAGGTGGATCTGACCCATCAGTGAGAATAAAGGTGAAACTGACAACATCACATCTTTAGTTCTAGTTTCTGTTAACAAGCAATTTAGAGAAAGGAGTCAGAGATGGCATTGGTAGATGATTGCTTTCTTCAGTCCAGAATATGAGCACTTTCATCTTTATTACCAGCCTATTTCAGGTTTAATTTTTTCAGCAAAAACACAGCCTTTAAATATGTTGCTTAACAAAGGACCCATGTAGAGTGAGGCAAAGGGCAGCATAAAGACAGACAGTGGACCAGTAGAATGGAGTAAACCTACAGAAGTGTCTAATTGGAGATGATATGCAAAGAGGGGAAATAACTGTGAACCAGTCACTGAGGTGAAACATTTCAGCCAGTGGGACGGGATCACTATAGTGTTTGGAGTAAAGTGACAGAAATTACCAAAGGGGGATGATGTGCAAACAGCAAGGCTAACTGGGAACCTATCACTGACAGAACAGTTTCAGCCAATGGAAGAGGATGATTATAATGAACACTAAGGGAATAAAATATTTCATTTAGAAACCAATTAGAAAGGAAAGTGAAGACTCAAAATCAACAAATAGCGCCCAATGTGTGCAGCCAGAACCAAAATATAGGGGATGAATCAGTAACCCACCAGGTGCTGAACCTGAGATTTATATTAAAAAAAATGCATGCATATGTTTCATACAGGGAGTGGTGAAGAATGATTCATTCCTAACTATGAGGTATGTCCCTGAAAATCAACACACATTACAAAAAATGGGTATACTTAAATTGATCTAATAATATCAGCATCAAATATATCTAAACACAAAATATTGGCAGAAAGCTAAACACATCTGAAAACAATGTTTTTGTGAGGTGGCAAGTCCTCTGCACACCCCATATCCTTTGCTACTTAATATACCAATTCTGAGATCTTACTACAGTGGGGAAAGAACATATACCCTTCCCTGCTATAACATCAATTTCCTTGATATTTTGTTTTTAAGATATTTTTGTTAGATATATTTGAAATTGATACTGTTAGCATTAGACCAATTTAAGTAGACCCATTTTATAGATAGCTAGCTAAAGATAGCAATAAAGATAGACATATATACATATATACACATGTATGTGTTACCTTCACTTTGTTGAACTATCATTTCTTCAACAGACTGAACTGTGCAGAAATTTCGTTGTGTGCACTTACGCTTGAGTGCACTTATTATGAAGTGTGGTATACAGATTCATAGATTCATAGACTATCATTAGGCTAACAACCTTGGGGGGGGGGGTCTTTCTAAGCCTAGCCAAGATTTCCCAAAAGAATAATGATATCCTGTACCAAATAGGACATTGAGGGCCAGGCTTTTATAAGCTACCTCTGTCCATAAGTGATATGGATGCCAGGTCCGCTGTAAATATCCAATCCTCGTCCATTGATCTAGGCTACATTAAATTGGCTAATTGACTAACTGAGCTTTATATAGCCTGTTCCATAGAAAGGACAGTCTGTGTGACACATAGCTGTCTCCCCAGCATATTCTGTTTAAGTCACAGATAAAATTTAGGTCCCTAAACCTTGTATTTCTGGTACTGTTTGACTTACAAATACACAAGAGATTCATAAGTGTGGGGTTTACAGATGTATTGTAAGTCGGGCATAGATCACCCCTCAACAATCTATAGGAGACAGACTAGAGGTAAAGGGCATTAAGGTTTTCTGTGTAAATCAGGTTTGTTATGCCTTGTATTTTTTTGTAAATTAATCTATGAGGTCACTCTATTTGCTGCATATGCCTGGCCAGGAACATATTGAAGGGATCACTGTATTCTGTGCTTGGTCTGATAAGGGCACAGTGCAGTGAGATAATGACCTCTTTGAACCTAGATGCCATGCTCTTACTTATAAGTTGTGCAATATAAAAAGATTTTCTCACCAGTGCGGCCATGTGGTAATCGAAGGCAAGGCTACTGTCTATGTGTGTACCCAGATCCTTGACCACTGGGTCGACCCTTGGGTGCATATTATCAACATGGTAACTAGTCAGAATGGTTCACTTCCCAAAGGGTACAATTATGCATTTCTTAGCATCAAATTTAAGACTATGGCTTTGACACCAATTGCTAGTCAGAGATAGGCTTTTGTGAAGAATGCCAGTGTGTGCAGGGAGTCAGTGATAACTCCCAACTTGCAATCATCTGCAAACTTAGTCAGCCATAAATCTTCAGTGTTTGCTTTCACTTCAGAAAAATATATGCCAAAAAAGGAATGGGCCCAGTACTGTGTCCTAGGGGACTTTGATAATGACTGGCCTCTTGGTGGATGTGGCCTCACTTATTTTTTCCTCCTGGATCTTATCAGTGAGTCAGCTGTCTATCCAGAGGGTGATAAAAGGGTGTATACCTAATTTACTAAGCTTGTCTGTAATATCTGAGTAGGGTATTGTATCAAAAGCCTTATCCAGGTCAAGGTAAACTATGTGCAGTCTTGCCCTCATTCATTGCTTTGTGACCCTCTCAAAGAACTCCTCCAGATTTAATAGGTATGACTTTCCTTTAACAAAGCTGGACTGTGACGGGTTTAGAGTTTACAGGTTACCTATGTCCTCATTTAGCATTGTCCATGATGATTTTTTCCATGGCCTTACATACTGTATGGGGTTAGTCAGACTTATGGGCTTGTAGTTACGTGGACTGGTGGTGGAACGTCCTTTATACAGGAGAATGACTGTAAGCCACCTTCCATTTCATGGACACAAAACCTGACTGTAGGCTCCAGATGAAAAGTGATTCAGGTGGATGAGAGAGGTCATTTTTCATGCTATTTAGTAAGCATTACAGGATGTTATCGGGGCCCATTGATGCAATGTTTTTGGCCTTGCAAAGTACATTTGTGAACTGTTCCCTAGTAATGATTGGGAGTATTGTGGTATGCAGTATTTCCTTTGGACTACCGGAAGGGAGTTGGGGGAGAAATTACAGCTGAACCTGTCAGCCTAAAGGTTGGCAATGGTTGCCAATTCAGTGGTGGTGATGAAATTTACAATAAGTTCTGTGCATTGTTCCGCATTTCCTTTAAGTATACTGACCTAGCTGTAGAAAGCCTTGTGGTTGCCCTTTGTCTAAGAAGATATTTTTTCTTCATATTTAACCTTTGAAGTATTATGTATTAAGCATTATTATTATTGGTCAGGTAGATTTTACTTTGTTGGGCTTTGCTACTCCTTCACTTGGCCAAGATTGCTTTTCTTTTTCTTCTGTTGTATAACCAAATTAAACTGTTATTCCACCATAGTGGCTAGTGTTTTGAGTTTGTCTGATTCTTAATATGAGTGGGCACATCTCACTCTGTAAAGCAATCACTATGGCTGCACAGGGATTTTGTAAATAGCTCAGCATACACTATGGTGTTTACTGGGTTTGGGGGTGCTTGGAATTTAGCCAAGGTGTTGCTTAGTAGAAAGAGGTTAGCCTTGGAATAGTTCCTAAAAGTTTTTGATTTCACTGGGTCCTCACATTTAATTTTTATTTCAAGCAATACTGGCCTTATGATCACATCTGACAACTGAGGACATTACACTGGGTAAGGAACATCACTTCCCCATGTTCATGAATACAAGGTCAAAGATGTTTTTATTCCTGGTAGGAAAATAGACCGACTGTTCCAGGATATTGGTATTATCGAAGTCTAGGAATTGATGGTTTTGTGCATTAGAAGTGATGCAAGATTCTCAACCTATAGAGGGATAATTGAGATCCCCCATGAAGATTATATTGAGTTGAGCAGTGAGGGACTCTAGTACATTGAAACAGGTAACATGGGTTTTGTGGGACATGGAGGGAGACCTGTAGTTTGCAGATATGGCTTGAGACCCTGTTTATGGTGAGCTGCACGTGTATGAGTTCCAGTGGGTCATACAGTTTAAACAGTCTTCATGTGAGGTTTTTTTGAATATAGACTGAGATTCTTTTGATCTCTCCTGTGCAGTAGTTAGTCTAAAGGTGTGAAAGGCATTATAACCTTGCATACCAGGTACTCTCTGTGATTTTAAACTATGTCTCTGTTACTACACATGTGTCTACTCTGTCCAGGGACAGGAAGGCTTACAGGGAGTGGTGCTGCTTGTTAAGACTTCTAGCATTGAGCAGTACCACCTTCAGATATTCCTTTGTAGGTTCAGTTAAGTCAGGAGGTTTATTTATTTATTTATTTATTTATTTATTTATTTATTTATTTATTTATTGACATTTGGTTACTGGGAAAGTCCAACTGGGTAGAAGCCCCATTTTCAGAGGAGGCCTGGGGAGAAAAGCTCCAAATTAGTATAAAACATTTTAAGAACAATACTTTTACAATCTTCAAAAATAAAACAAAAACATTTGCAGTTTAAATAATTATAATAAATTAGTGATAATATAAAAACATTGGTTAACAATCAATACAAGTTATATGACAATCATTTAATATTTATAGAAATGTTAGACAGTTTGTAGAGAAATTAAAGGTAAGTTAGTCTAATACAAAGAGGAATTGTAATATGAAGTGAGAGAAAAATAAATTTATAGTATATTTAGAGAGACAGAAAGAGAGTCAGGGAAGAAACTTTGATATAAGTAAGGAAGTAAGTGAAGAAGGGAGAGCATGGAGCTATACGGAATGAAACGGTACTTGTTCAGATTTAGGGGTATAGTTTATCCTGGTTTAGAAGAAAAACAGCTAGGAAGTCTTTCAGAGTGGTTCTGAAATATGAGAAGGAGGGTATTGACCTGATGATACAGGTAAGGAGTTCTTGGCTTTAGCAACCTTGTATGAGTACAGACAATGCCCAGCAGATTTGATAGGTTTGTAGACAGACAGGAGTTTTGGTCACTGGATCTTAGTGACCAACTGGGAACAAAGTTGTATAGATTATTTTTTTACTGCTGGACATGCAGATGGATGCTGGATAATTTTATAGGTGGTAAGAAGCTGTGTATATGTTAGCTGATGAAGCAGTTCTAACCAGTTTAGGCTTTTTCATGCTATACAGTGGTGAGTTTGGCAACTTTGTTACAGCATTGTTCAAGTTTTAATTTTTGTGAAGCCTGGAGGTTAGTAAGGATGGGTGAGACATAAAGAAGTGTGGGGAGGAGATAAGTAGTAGGAAGCGTAGTTTGTATTCCATCGGTGAGAAAGTTTTGGCTCTGTAAAGCATCCCTAGTTTTTTGATGTTTTTCTTATGCAATTTTGTTTATGCAGGTCGAATGTAAGCTTATCATCCGCTATCACTCCCTAATAATGTACTATGTGAAGTGACCTCAATGGTTGTATTATCAAGAGAGGACTTTAAATTTTGTTTTTTCATGAAAGAGGGATTTGAAGAAAAAAGTAGTTGTTTGGTCTTTTTTGAGAGTTGAGCAGGAGTTGTGAATTACAAAGCCATGTTTCAGTGGTTGTTAAAAGCTTCCTGATTAATTTTTTGGAGGTGTACTATGTTATCAAATGTGCAAATTATAGCAGAATCATCTGTGTATTGTATTAGGGTGGCCTGTTCTATGGATGTATAGAAGGTGTTGGTGAAAATGTTAAAGAGGAGGGGACCAAGGAGATAGCCTTCTTGTACACCAGTGGTGACTGGGAGGTAAGGGGAGAGCATGGAATGCCATTTTACTGACTGGCACCTATTGGACAGGTAGCATTTGAACCACAGAAGGGCAGGCTGAGAAAGCCCTAGCGAGGACATCTGAAGTAGAAGATTGCTATGACAAACTATGTTGAAGGCTTTAGACGAGTCTAGAAATAAGGAAGAGACTAGCTTATATGGTTATCTCTAGTTTTATTGACAGTATCAATATAAGTTAGAAGGGCAGTGCTAGTAACATGGGAAGGATGGAAGTGTAGGGGATAGGAGTTCTTCCTGCATGAGACAGTCTAGCAATTGCTTTAAATTGCAGGAACCTGTGTTCCGAGAGACTGCCTTACAGACTATCTGCAAATATAAAGAGCTGAGTAATTTTTTTTGGTTATAGAGTATGTTAATTTTTGCTTAGATCTCTGTTGAAAGTGTTGTCTCCTGTTCTGAGAAACTGATCTGCAAATATACAGAGCTGAGTATATTTTTTTTGGTTTTAAAGTTTGTACTGTTAGTTGTTGCTTAGATCTCTGTTGAAACTGTCCCACCCATCCTCCCTATTTTTGGTTTGTAGTTTAAATTTGGTGGCTTTTGCAGTTGCCTGCCCCACTGTAGATTTGATCTGGGACACTCCCCCAGTCCCATCTCTTTACCACATTCTACCTAATAAACTCTTTCTGCACTTGTTTTTAGTCCTTTTTAATTTAATTGTATTTAAAAAAAAAACTGTAAGCCAGTTTCCTACCTTTCCTGTAACTAGTGTTCCAGATACAGATTTGCTGTATCCAGGACTGTATGTAAGCTTCTGAGCTCCCCCAAGCCTTTCTGTGTTGGAGGGAAGCCTTCTAGCTTATCAGTGGGAGTGGTAAGCACTAGGTAACCTGTCTACCACGGGAACACTTCACATAATCGAATGACTGAAATCTCGAATTTCATATGGTCGAGACCATATGATCGAGATTTTAGTAAATCGAATGTGTGTAGTGTTCAGAAATAAGACTTTACTTACCTTAATACATTACGTGCACACAGAGACAAGTATTGTTGTATGCTCTGTGTGTACGTAATGTTTTATTTGTTTTGCGGTGTTGGCAGGAAATGAGAAATCTCCCATTTTGCACTTCCGCATATAGCGCAAGACGGGAGATTTCCCATCTCCCCACTATAGCGCAATCTTGGAGTTGGTATATTTAAGTAGGGGGGGGTGCAGGGAGGCAAAAGTGAAGTTTGTGTTTTTTTTTTTTTTTTTTTGACGGTTTAGCTTCAGAAGTTCGAGTTTCCGAAACTCGAGCTTTTGGTTTCGGTTATTTGCAGTTCGAGATTTTGGCAATTCGATCTTCTAAAGCGAATCCGTCTACCACATAAGGAGTGGTTCTGGCCCAGAAATTGTAGTTATTGGCCGTTTGGGCAATCCTTTCCATCTCGCTCAACTTTTTGATTTGAAAGCCTGCATTTGCACTTGTTTCTGTCCTGTAACTCGTCTAGTGCAGATACAGATTCTTAGTTTTAGCACTTAAATTTGCTTATTCATCCTCAGCACTTGTTCAGAACTTGTAAGCACTAAATAAGCTACTAATCACTATAGCACTCAATCTTCCTCATTATCTAGAGGAAAACAGTTTTTGTACTTACTTTTCTCACTGGCTTAGAGAAAATCAGCTCTTGTACTCACTTTCCTCACTTATCTAGAGGAAAATAGTTTTTTATTCAGGCATGTCCAAGGGTCAGCTCCCAGTGTTCTCTCCTGTCTATCTAATGAATCTGGGCATCTTGAGGCAATGTAGAAATTGCCTCATGTACACAGACAACCCTCTCCCCCTACCTCCCAACACTACAACCTGTGAGAGATGCACTTATCTAGCCAAACTGGAGGAAAAGCTCTCCCCAACCAAGACTGAACTTGGCAGTCATGAGGAGAAGGTAAACATTTGCACCACACCATACTCATCACATAATCTCACTAAATCTACACCACCAAAATCCACACATTGTAACACAAAAACATTAGCAGAGACTCTCAATAATAATCTGCCTAAGCAACAGAGACCTCCAAAGCAGAAACGCAAGCAACCTCCATCCCTCAACACAACCCAAATGACACATAGCCCACAGACTCAGTGTGCCACTCAACAACAGCCAATAAGGCAAAACAACGTACCCAACACACTAGTCATAGGTGACTCTATAGTCAGGCACACTGATGTCCTACTCACCAGGCTAAACAAAGAGAAGGTTACTGCCAGCTGCCAGTCAGGTGCCAGGATCTGCTACATAACCTATGCACTCAGGTAACTCCACAACAAGTACAAATATGATTCTGTCATTGTCCACGTTGGTGTGAATGACCTGAGACATACCTCCCTGGACTACATGAGAAAAGACATAAAAGAGCTCTCCGATCTTGTAGCCCAGGCAGGTATGACCCTAGCCCTGAGTAGCATTCTGCCATCTCCCAGAATGATACCACAGTACAAGGACAAAATGATTGACTTCAACAATTGGCTAAGCTTCTGGTGTCATTCTAATGGGATCCAATATCTGTCTGCTTGGGATGACATGATAGACAGACCATGATGCTTTGCCACAGATGGCCTACACCTGTCACCCCTGGGATTCTGGATTCTGGCTAAGGCTATTGCTGCCCCTATAGTGCCTTTTTTAGGCAGGGTTCAAATAACAAATTCACCACCATAACAGGAACAGGCAAGCAAAAACTGAGGGTAATGCTACTCAATGCTAGAAGTCTAAATCTCAAAATGTACTTACTCGAGGTACTCCTTAAAATGGAGAACATCGATATCTGTGCAGTGACTGAGACCTGGTTCAAGGCTCCAGAGAGCACCTCTGCACTACCAGGCTATAACTCATACCACACTTTTTGGTCATGTAACCTGGACCGAAACACCAAAGGCGGAGTTGTGTCTATATTCATTAAGGATATCCATACATCTAGGCTAGTTGCTCAGCATAATGCATCCGAGGTTATCCAAGTGCAACTAACTCTGGGCAAAAATGCAATTCATATTGTAGCTTGATACAGATCCCCCACCATGCCCCAGGATTCCCACTCCTCTTTTCTTCATGTACTGGAAAATATTAGGGTTCAACCAAACACCCTAATAATGGGTGACTTAAACTACCCCACCATTAACTGGAAAAACTACTCGTGTACCAACTCCTTAGCTCAACGCTTTCTGGAATTCATAAACTCCAATGCCCTAGATCAACTTATACACACTCACACCAGGGGCAATAATATCCTAGACCTAGTCATTACCAACATGAGTGACCGTTGTTCCACACCTGAAGTCAACTCCTCGTTGGTCCAATCTAACCATAAGCTAATCACCCTTGATATCCACATCCCGCCCCCATCCCCCATTAAGGAAACCACCATAAAAAATTTCTCCAAAGCCAACTTCATGCTTCTTAAGACAGAAGTGGTGAACTTCATGACACCCATGCAGATGGACAATACAGTTACAACTGCTGAATCCTACACAAATGCACTCTATAAGCACTTACAGGAGTGCATGGAATGTGCTATCCCAAACAGAACCAAGACACTATCCTCCAAAAAAAAGGAAGCCAATCTGGTGGTCCCCTGCCATAAACAAACTGTACAACAGAAGGAAGAAACTGTTGCAAAACAGAGTAAAATCCCATGAGTGGAGGAGCTCCCTGATCAGCCTCAGTAAGAAACTGAGATCCCTTATAAGATCCTCCAAAGCTAGCTATGAAAACAAAATCACCACTAATTCCAAGGACAACCACAAAGCATTCTATAGCTATGTCAAGAATCTTGATGGCAATACCCAGATCTGCTCTGAGCTACAGCACAAAAGCATGAAATTACAGAACTAACTGATATTGTCAACATCCTGGCAGATGGGTTCAATGCTAACTTTACCCCCCCCAACCCCTAAAGGGCCCATATCTATACAGGAAGAATGCAGAGTCCCTGTAATCACAACTACGCAGGTAAAATCTGCACTCACTAAAGCCAAAAACATAGCATCCATGGGACCAGACAACATCCCAGGCTGCATTTTACACAAACTTCAGAACGAACTGGCTCCCCACTTAAGCACCATGTTCAATAATAGCCTTGCATCAGGCTTTGTGCCCATTGAATGGCGCACAGCAACAGTTATCCCACTCCACAAAGGGAGAGCCACCACTGATCCCGGGAACTATCAACCTGTTAACCTGATGAGCCTGGTCTGCAAGGCCATGGAACATATCATCATGGAACTCATAAACAAAGACATTGGTAACCTCCAAACTCTGGATCCCACCCAGTTTGGGTTTGTGAAAGGCAGATCATGCCTCCTGAACCTGATCAACTTATTTGAGGCAGTCACCAAAGCCGTAGATGAGGGTAAGGTGGTTCACACAGCTATCTTGACCTCGCCAAGGCTTTTGACACCATCCCCCATTCTGGAACTATAGCTAAACTCACTAAACTAGGTATAAATCCCTACATCACAAGATGGGTTGTCAACTGGCTTACTGACAGAACCCACACTGTAAAAGTTGCAGACTCCAAATCTGACCACAAAGCAGTGACAAGTGGAGTACCACAGGGTTCCGTTCTGGGACCTCTCCTATTTTGTATCTACTTCTCTGATGTACAGTCTAACACAGAAGGTCTCTGGCTAACGAAGTTCACAGATGACTGCAAACTAGGAGCCATAGTCAAGTCCCCAAATGATGTGGACATCCTACAGAAGGGCCTCACTGAGACAGATGGCTGGTGTCAGAGCCATGGCCTCAAGCTCAATGCCAAAAAAATGCAGTGTCATCCCCTTTGGTAAAAACTCTGTACCCATGAACTACCACATAGGCAGCAATCTACTTAACACTGAATGCGTGACAAGAGACCTTGGGACCCAGGTGGACAGTAGTCTCTCCTTTGATAGTCACATCGCCACAGTAGTCAGGAAGTCCTTCTATGCAGCACACCTCATCATAAAAGGGTTCTCATCTAGGAAAAAAGAGGTCATTGTTCCCCTCTACTTGACACTCATTAGACCCATTATAGAGTACAATGCCCCTTTTGGAATGTACCTCACAAGACATCTGCAGCAGCTGGAAAGGCCACAGAAGTACCTCACAAAGAGGATTACTGGCCTCAAACAAATACCCTACACTGACCGCCTTAAAAAACTCCAGCTTTACTCCATAGCATATCACCTACTCCGAGGTGATCTCTGCCTAACATATAAAGCTATGTCAAACCCAGAGCTATTGGACATGCTACACCTAAAGAAATCCCAATCCCTCCAAGCTACACGCTCTAGCGACCTAAACCTTGTCACCACAATAAACAGGACATGCTGGAGGGACAGATTCCTGTCCCAGAGTCTTCCCATAATCTGGAACAGGCTACCCATCTATGTCAAGCAAAGTTCTTCATTAGCACTCTTCAAGAAAAATCTTGATGAGTGGATGGGAAATAGGAAATACACCCCTGAGATCATTTCTGTGTCTCTGCACAATAGTGACACAGGAAAATAACTTTCTTGGGTGGCGTAAGCCAAGGAACCTTGTTGGCTAGGCTTACATAGGCCCTTGGGCCGATAGCCTAGTACCTACCTATGAACCTATGAACCTATGAATGCATTTTTCAAGAATGTTAGTGAGGGAAGATAGTGTCGCTATAAGCCAATAGATGTTAATATATGTTGAATTTCCTTCTTTGTGTGGAGGGATAATGTGTGGCTTTTTCCAGACACCAGGAATGAGGGATTCCTGGACTGACCTATTTATAAGGATTGAGACATGATAGGCAATGCTACTGGCTGCTGTTTTTAGGTACTCGCTTGGAAATTCATCAGGTGAAGAACAGCATGGTTTAAGTTTGTTTAAGAGTTATTTTATATAGGATGGAGCACAGGTTTGAAGGTGAAATTGGATGTGGTAATATGTGTCTGTTGAGCAGGGTTGGGATTAGATGTTGAGGAATCCTTGCTTAGAGATGCTATGCTGTCTCTAAAACAAAAGTTGAACTGTACTGCAATTTCAAGTGTTGAGTTATCAGGAGATGGGATTAGTTGAATTTTTGTCCAGGATGTAAGATTTATTTACTGGATATCCAAAATTTGTCCACCCTCAGGTCAAAGTATAACTGACAGCAATCACTTTATAGCCAGTGCAAAGCAATTAACCAAGAGATACAAAGGAAAACAGGTTTTCTGTCATTTCCTGAAGCTAAATAACTGACATATGCAGTATAGTCTACTAGTCAAGAAAAATGGGACAGCAGCCAACTTAGTAAAAGGTCCTTAGAGTGCACATATTATTTCACAGACTTTCAATCACAGAACAGGCACGTATTATACTGATTTAAGTTAATAGACAGCAATGTTCTTCATGATAAATGTGCTTAGGCTATACAATGACAGAATTCTCAGTAAACTTGTAGGAGTAGGGCCCTGTGGCAGAACTCCTGTAGTATCGAGGCCAAATGTAGTGGCACAGCCTCTGCTCTGTGACGGAAGATAGTGACTGAGTTTGATGTTGCCTAAAAAAAGGCATTATGGGGACAGAAAAGGTATTTGCCAATATCCCCTAGAGCGGATAGGTGCAGACCATCCGTGGCCCAGCAGCATGGTCTGTCAAGCATGTCTTCTAAGCCATCAAATATCGTACATACTTGAACTGACACCAGAAGCTAGACCAGTTGTTGAAATCAATCTTTTTTATTGGTAACACGGCATCATCCTTGGAGAAGGTAGTATGCTGCACAGTGCTAGGCTCATACCTGACTGAAACATATAATCAGCAAGCTCAATCATGTCTAACTTTACAAAGTCAATGAAGGTACAAGTCAGGTCATTAACACCCACACAGACTATGGCACAGTAATACTGGTACCTGTAGTTCAATGACTTGAGTGCCTGTTTGACTTAATGGAGCCTAGCCCTGGAAAAGCAGCTAACTATGACTCTCTCCTTACTCATTCTGGTGAGGGAGACTTTGGTGTGCCTCTCTATAGAATCAAAAAATTACCAGGAAATTTGGCTGTGTGTTGGTTTGCCTTAAGGGCTTAGCAGTAGAAGCATTGGATACAGTGTTACTGTAGGTGGTGTTTTAACAGAATGTTTACATAATGGCTTAGGACACTCTTTTTGTTTGTGCTCCGCAGGAGGTCTTAGTGTTTTAGGAAGGTTACCTGTAAGTGCCTCAGCATACGTAGTTCTATGTGCAAGGCCTTTACCCTGTGCAGTAGCCATGGTGCAAGTATAACTGACAACCTCTATAGGATTAAATTTGGTTGTATGGGAGAGCTTTGCTTCCAGCATTAAAGTGTATTTACAATTCTTGCATACTTAATCTGTTTTATTAAGAATAAGTGGGTCGTCAGTATACATGAGCCAAATGCTACAATGCCTCGGAATACCCAGCTCAACCAGAATGGCCACAGAGAAAGTCAGGAAGTACATATCCATGGCAACTGATCTGCTAGGCAGGAGAGAGGGAAATTTAAATATTGAATAGGTCAATAACACAAGGAACTTGATGACCAATGCTCAGCTATGTGCAAAGTTAAAAATCTGTCTAGACAGTGAGGATATTTTAAGGGAAGCTGGCTGAACAAAGCAGGTGACTTCAAATTATATAATTTTTCATCTATTGAAATCAGTTCAGAAATTGTAGAATTTCTGTCTAAAGGCCTCACCTTCGTTCCATCTCAACCAATAAATGTGGTTAATTCTATTGTTGACATTAAAACGTTCACTAGGAAGTTGAACTTTAATTTAATAATGGATAATGTTTTAAACACTGTCAATCCTGACAAATTTTACATTCCTAGTATGTGCAACCCCCCTCTGAATCCGGTTTTGCAAATGTTTGAACAACTTTGCGAATTAGATATTAGACATGTTGTAAGAGATATGTACAAGTATAAGGCTTCTTACAATATGAGTAAGGAAGAACGTGAATTTTTGTCATACATTAAGACTCAAGGTTTATGGTTTTGCAAACCATACAAGGGAGGGGGATTAGTAGTTTTTGATAATGGTGATTACCAAGAACGTATGAACATATTACTGAACACTAGTTCCTATGAAGTAAGTTCACGTTCAGAGGTGAACAAAGCTTACAGCTTGATTAAAAATTGTATTGAGGACATGTATATTGAAGGTAGAATTGAACAGAGAATTTATAACTATCTGTCAACATCTTACCCTAGGTATCCGTTTATTTTTGGCATCCCTAAGATACACAAGAATTTGGAAAATCCACCACTGAGACCATTAGTTGATGGTCGAGGTTCACCCACATATTCTTGTGCTAAAGTGGTGGATGCAGTACTTCAAAAATACTTAGTCCATGAGAACCAAATTTGCAAAGATTCATGGTCATTTTTGAAGAAGATCGAGGCCCTCGAATTTAATGCCAACTTCAACGTCCTCACTATTGATGCGAGAGACTTATACACTTGTATTCCTCACACTATAGCTATTGAATGGGTTGATTTAATACTTAGCAAAAACAAAGCTCCAGCAGTTGAGATTAGTTTGGTTACTGAACTTATAGACTTAGTATTGTCTAATAACTTTTTTATGTTTCAGGACCAATTCTACCTTCAAAAAGTGGGGGCAGCTATGGGGTCACCTTGCGGAGCTAGTATTGAGAACCTTGTCATGGCCTATTGGGAGTCAGAATTTGTGTTTAAGAATAACACATTTCAAGACTCTTTGGTCTTGTATACACGTTACCTCGATAATATATTTATTTTAATCAATGGAGATGAACGTGTGAGTTCAAACGTGTTAGAATACTTTAATAGTACTACACAATTTTTACAGTTTACATCTACATTCAACACAGATGTTATAGCATACTTGGATATCTACTTGGTTAAAAACTATGAGTTAGAGAGTTTCACAGCTAGGATCTACAGAAAAAGCACATATTCAAACACGTTCCTCCATTTTTCAAGCAGCCATCCTTTTTATCAAAAGAGGTCAGTTATAAAGGGCCAGTTGGTGAGGGCTTCAAGAGTGATAACCTTGGAGGATGACTTTCTTGAAGAATGTTCTCTCCTTAAGAGTATGTTCATTCATCATGGTTACCCAGAACCCCTTTTGGATGATCTTATTGATGAAGTAAAAACTAAGAGATTAGATAAGGTGTATATGCCACTTCTGAAGATTAGAAGTGCCCCTCCTATGCCTAACAGTAGTGGTATAGTTGGGAAGCTGATGCAAAGTCACAATACTCAGAACAGTAGAGGTAAGGAAGCTAATTTAAGCTTTATTACCACTTATACTTTACATAGTAACTTGTGCATTCGAATATTGCAGAAGAATTGGGAATTATTTAAAATAATTCCAACATATATGCTAAACTGGGTGATTTCCCTAGAGTAACTTTTAGAAGAGGGAGGAACTTGAAGACTGCCTTGGAACAAAAGAACACTTCCATTGTCCGTTGTAATGGCATGAAAAAATGTGAAAGCTGTAACTATTGCAAATTTGTGGATGTGACCAACAGTTTTAACATCAATAGCTTACAGTATAAAATCAAGGATAAATTCAACTGTAATTCCAGTTTTGTTGTTTATCTAGCTAGATGTAAATTGTGCCCTGCTTTCTACATAGGAAAAACGGAGCGGAGGCTCTGCAACAGGATATATGAACACCAATATGCAATCAATAAACACGAACTGGAAAATGCCTTCGCTAAACACATTTCCACTGCCCAAGAACATGCTTTCAGTTTTATCATTATAGATCAAGTCAAGTTTGACATTAGGGGTGGGCCTAGACCCTTAAAATTAGAAGAGCTCGAGCTAACTTGTCAAGTTAGGCTTAATGCCTATAATCCACCTCGTTTGAATGATTCTTGTTCCATTAGTAGTATCTTAAAATTAAAAAGTTTAAAGAGGTAAATTTGATTTTGTCTTTAGTAGGTTGGCTAGTGTTAGTCACCTAAGGTATCTTGGTACCTGCTGATAACTACTTTAGAGTGTCTTATCAGTAGTATATCAAAATTAAATACCCATAGAGGTTTAACTTTGATTCCTTTTAACTAGGTTTTTTGTGATAATTATCTCGTGTATTTTTGTTGTCACATTATAGTGAATTTAGAGTTATATAGTATTTTTATATCCTAATGACTGCTGTTGTTCTTTTACATTAATTATTCTTTTTTATTTTATATTATTTTTTTTTTCCATTTTTTATGACTAGAGTTGCTGCTGTTTTCGTTATCAGGGTGCCCTAAAATGTGGTAATGTGTAATATGTGTAATTGGTTAATTACTAACCAGCTACTTGTATAAATTGGAGTTTTTGCCCATTTCAACCATGTTTCTGACGAAGTTAGCCGATTGAGACAAACGAAAAGCGCTTAAAACTTTTTAATAAACTTGTGGACTTTTCAGTCCTTTGTTGCCTTTTGTGATTCTTCAAACAGTCTCACTTTATGATTTGAGTGGATATACAGCTTCGTCCTACTACCGTGTGGATTTAAGTAGCTTGCTGAACCTGTGTTTGTGTTATTTACTAGGCTCATACCTGCCTGAAACATATAATCAGCAAGCTCAATCATGTCTCACTTTACAAAGTCAATGAAGGTACAAATCAGGTCATTAACACCCACACAGACTATGACACAGTAATAGTGGTACCTGTAGTTCAATGACTTGAGTGCCTGTTTGACTTGATGGAGCCTAGCCCTGGAAAAGCAGCTAACTATGACTCTCTCCTTACTCATTCTGGTGAGGGAGACTTTGGTGTGCCTCTCTATAGAATCAAAAATTACCAGGAAATGTGGCTGTGTGTTGGTTTGCCTTAAGGGCTTAGCAGTAGAAGCATTGGATACAGTGTTACTGTAGGTGGTGTTTTAACAGAATGTTTACATAATGGCTTAGGACCCTCTTTTTGTTTGTGCTCCTCAGGAGGTCTTAGTGTTTTAGGAAGGTTACCTGTAAGTGCCTCAGCATACGTAATTCTATGTGCAAGGCCTTTACCCTGTGCAGTAGCCATGGTGCAAGTATAACTGACAACCTCTATAGGATTAAATTTGGTTGTATGGGAGAGCTTTGCTTCCAGCATTAAAGTGTATTTACATTTCTCGCATACTTAATTGATTTTATTAAGAATAAGTGGGTCGTCAGTATACATGAGCCAAATGCTACAATGCCTCGGAATACCCAGCTCAACCAGAATGGCCACAGAGAGAGTCAGGAAGTACATATCCATTGCAATTGATCTGCTAGGCAGGAGAGAGGGAAATTTAAATATTGAATAGGTCAATAACACAAGGAACTTGATGACCAGTGCTCAACTATGTGCAGACTAGATGCTCTAGTAGTTAAAAATCTGTCTAGACAGTGAGGATATTTTAAGGGAAGCTGGCACTGTGCAAGATCGATGTCTACACAGATTATAAGGGGGATTTATGCTGTGAGATATCTGTATCTTTACAGATCACTGCTAGGGCACTGCTGCTCAGAGAGCAGCAGTTCTAACTAAAGACCGTAAAAAAGGTCAAACAGTGCAAATACTAAACACAGAAACACTCAATTAATGCAGCTGTGATAAAAACAATGCAAAAAACAATTGCAGAAACAGTGGATATGGTAATATACTTCTTAGCTTGCTGGTAGGTTATGAACCAAGCATTGTGCAATTACAACACTTACATACCAGTGGAGATTTGATTATAAAAAAACAACACAAACAAGGCCCTGTGGCCCATCAAAAATAGCACAATCTTTCATTTAAACAATGCTAGGCCAGGAAATGACTTTGGTCCCTTCTTCTCTCACTAAAGTGGAACCAAGGCAGTTCGAGTTAAAGACTGTAAAAATGGTCAAAAGGTGCAGATATTCAACACAGAAACACAATTAATGCAGCTGTGTTAAAAACAATATAAAAAAGAGCCAAAAGCAGTGGATATAGTAATGTACATTTTAGCTTTTGTAGAATTTAGCTGAAACCAGCAACACTCTTCTTCTCAAGTATCACGGTTGCCAAATGTCAACAAATGTCTCAGAGTTCATAGGTTATGAGGCAAGTGTTGTACAAATGTGATGCTTAAATAGTAATGGAGATTTGATAAAAAACACAAATAAGGCCCTGTGGCGAAGCAATATGTCAAAAGGAGGATGATCTATAACAGTAGGCAAAAATGCATTTTGGATGCTAATGTCTAAGGTTTCGGTATTAGGGTCTGAGAGTGTGTGTGCAGTGTTTGTGAGTTAGTGTTAGATTAAAGACGAGACAAAGGAATAGATTTAGTGTTTTGCATGTACGTTATGTCTGAGTGTCTTAAGACAGTGTTATGGAAAGGGTTTTCTATGGTTAGATACAAGTTTGGGGCAGGGCTGAGGTTAGGTGCAGCATGGATCAGCAAGGTGGTACAAGGGAGCAAGGTAGTGTTAGGGAAAGGTTTTTTATAAAGTAATGTATAGGGTTGAGGTTAGGGAAAGAAGTGGGGCAGGGTTAGAAAATCAAGTTCAGTTACTTCCCATTTATATTTTCACCCCTGCTTGCTAACACTCTATAACCTCAGAGTATGCAACTCCTTACAACAAACTAACTCATCTCCTTCTCTTCTCACCTTTCTATCCTCCACAAACACTACAGATTTCACTCTACACTAAAACTAAAGGTTTCACCCTCTACTAAGCCTGCATTTCTCACTCTCTTCCTACCTTGGCTTCTGTTATTTTCAGTACTTCCTCACCATTTTGTGCTATTCTCATTACTCCATTGTTCTTTTGTCCCTTAGTACTCTCTATCCCAAAACTTAACTTTTTCTGGCTGCAAAGAACCCCCTTTTCCTACCTCCACAACTTTTTGTATCAAATAATAATTTTCCTTTGTCATATCTTCTTTCTCTTCTTCTTACAGCCCTTGGTGACTGCAAAGGCTGATCTCCACACCAGTCTTTTAACATTTTGTGGAACTAAGGTTCTCCTCTCACATTCTTCCCTCCAACCTTCCTTAGCTTTGGAACCAGGGTTATCACTCCTTGCCTCTCTTCAATTTTTTATCTTTGGTAGCAGCAAAGATTTACTCCTTTAATTCCCTCTGTCAGATGGAAAGGCCTTCATCCCTCTTGAAACCTATCCTCTGCTGAATACAATGGTTTCCCTCTCGGCCACTCCCATCCATTCCCCACCCAACCTTTGGCAGTAGCAAAGGTGACTTTTGCTTATCATTCCTCCTTTCTTCTTCTTCCAGCCTTTAATGGCAACAAAGGCTTAGTCCTTTCACTCCATTTTTGAAACAGCAAATCCATTTGTCTGCCCAAAAATCTTAACCTTTGGTGGTAGTAAAGATTCTCATCTTAAAACCTTCCAATCTACATACTAATCTTTGATGCCATCAAACTTTACACTCACTATTCATTCCCACTCTCATTCTTCCTTTCAATCTTTGGAGGCATTACTGGCCTATTCCTCTTTCTCTCTCTCTCTCCCCCACTCAGACCCTACTTAATTTACCTCACCTCAACCTTTTAACCTCTTTTGACAAACACTTTCCTCTACTTTTTCATCTTCCATCAGTGTGTGGTGGTAGCAAAAGCTTCTCCACCACCCTTTTCTGTCATCATTTGAAGTACATTAATCTCTCTCTCCTCTCCAATAGCCTTTGGCAACAGCAAAGGCTCCTTGATTCCGTTAGTCCTCTCAACCTCCCATAGCCACTCTGAAGGTTATTCTTTCAGCATAGCCCATCTACTATGCTACTTCTCACTTACCCCTCCTTCTTCTTAACTCTTTTCTTTAGTATGTCTACTTCCTACCTTCCTATATAAACTCCCTGCCTCAGTGCTTTCTCTTATTCCTCCCTGAAATGCACATCCTTCCCCCATTGTGTGCATCCTACGACACACTTATCTGTTTGTCTATCTCTCCTGCCCTATACTTCCTATCTTCTTAACTCTCTCCTCCTCCTCCTCCTCAAGCTACTTCAGCTCTTGCTGAAGGACACAATCTGCCAGGACCACCTCAAGTCTACTCTTTCTCCTCTTATCTTCCTTCTCCTTCTTATCCACTTTGATGATACTGAACTCAACCATGGACCTGATGTTGCAGGCATCTCAAAAAGCAATTAACCCCTTCACTTGTCTTTCATCAGGTATTTTAAACTGACCTCAACTCTGGCAAAATTAACCCGAGATATTACTCTCTTCATACATTTTTACAACTCCAAGATCTTGAAATCCTCATACTCACCAAGACGTGACATAATATTCCACCGTCCATGCTGTAAAATTTTATGCAAATACCAACCCAGTATTCAGACTGAAGACGAGTGCATGTTCTTCTATAAAGACTACCCCTTTTGCTTTCTAGAGGCTATGACTCCCAATTCTGATTAGTTTAACCTGTTTTGTTGCTGACTCCCCTTTCCAGAGCACTACCAAACTAACTATTGCTATAATTTATCTCACCCATATCTATATAGTGTCAATATTCGCCTCCCTAACCTATCTCCCCACTTTATAAATAAAACTAGTAACATAGTTGCTAATGATTTTAATATTAATTACTTAGGTCCTATCGGGATAAACATAAAAGACTGTCTGCCTATTTATAACCTCTTCCAGATGATGTCTATGTCCTGGCTAAGCCTAATATTTCTTCAGGTAATCATACCCCAATAGACTGTGTCCTTAACAAAATTCCAAACATGGATTTCTGAATATGGGTATTGAATGTTAATAACTGGTCTAGCCACAAAATTAACGTTTCACCCTAATCTCATTGATCCAAAGAAGTTAAAGCCCTCTTCAACTTAAAAGATGAATAAGAGTTTAATAGAAACAAAATCTAACCACTAATGCCTGCCAGCAGAGTAACACTGTCTGTAACCTCTCCAAACAAGCCATATGAAGGCACAAAGCCAACTATTTCAATGCTATACAACATATTCTTTCTGGCTCAAACTATTCTGAAATGAAGCCAACAGATTACTGGGTGTAAAAATTAGGCTCTGCTTTTTCTCAGCCCACAAATCTTTCAGTGGTAGCACTACAAGACTCAGTTCTAGTTCATTTTCTTCCCTATTTTCATTAATAAACTGCATTATAACAATCCATCCTCATTACTGATATCATGGTAATATTTAGGTCCAGCCACTACCACTCTACATTTGAAACACAGCTTGAAAAAGACCTCAATTCCATCAGTTTCTGGCTCGTTAAAAACTAATAGTTAACCCCACAAAAAGCATGTTATTTGGCACCACCCAAAAACTTTAAAAAAAGTCATCAAGATCACTCAATGTCACTACTCCTTGTGGCACACCAATAGAAACAAACAACTCATTTAAATACTTCATGTTGTGGCTAGACCAGTTATTAACATTCAATACCCATATTCAGAAATCAAGTGCAAAAGTGAACTCACTTCTCTTCTAGGCTAGGAAAATAAATATCTCCTTACCTATTCAACCCAGCCTGGAAGCTGTAGGCAAATGAGTCCTTGTAGCCCAACTCAAATATGGACTACCCATCTCCTTCACAATACAGACCATTGAAAACAAAATCTATCAATTCATCCCTAACTTTCCCTCTCGTGAGACTATTGCCGCATCTTCAAAAAAGCTAAAAGCAGTGTAGCACAGAGCAGACCTGCTACAAAGCTCTCTCATCTACAAAATTCAACTTAATGGAGACAGGCCTTTAATTATCTTTGTTGAGGTCTATAGCTGATTTTTGAACATTGAACTTATTTCCAAAAATATCTGCATTTGGGAGCCACCAGCAAGTGTCACGTTGGAGGCCCCAAGACACTTCCAAACTTAACTATCACACTGTCACTTCTGCCCTTCCTAAGCAGCCTTTAGTTCATTCTGAAGAGTCTTAGGAGTAGTACATGCAGTCAGAACTGCAGCTACAATGCTCTTACGTTATGACAGACCTATGTACCACATTATGTTGGCCCATGTCACAAAGGAACATTCACCGTGTCTGCCATTTAGTTGAAATGATGATACATTGCAACAACTCTATGAAATGGGATGGACTTAGGTGAAATGGTGCCCTAACCAAAGACTGCCATGGTGATTCCCACCGCCTATTGTTTCACCTCCAGTGCACACATCCTTCAGTGCTCTCCTCTGTTTTAACCCATCCAGGGCTCCACATGCCATACACATTACTTTTTTTCCTTCCTTCTCTCACATTTTGTCTTACTCTTCAGCTTTTTCAAGAAGCCATGGCTTTTCATATGCTCAAAAGTGCATTTTAAAGTTGTTTATTTATTTATTTATTTTTTTACAAGCATTTCATCCAATGATAGCGTGAACAAAACGTTATGATTAGGGAAAGAAATTCAGTGCTGCTGTTCAACTTTACTTTTCCATGTGCCATTTCAGCAAATCTTTCCTTGCCAAGACAGAACAGGCATGAACTGTATAAGAAATAATTCAGTTAAGCTAGGTGTCTGTGGACCACCAGGTCCCCAGAAGCCACTGGGATATAGATGCCAGGATGCCAGGAAATGCATTTTAGAGCATTTTCCAGAACTCTTGATCCAGTGGTGGCATGAATAAAAATCTTGAGTACAAAAAGAATTTCAATCTTACTGTTTTTTTTTTTCTTTCAAAGAAAACATGTTATGACCAAGGCTTAATATTCAAAGCTAGAAAAATAATAGCTCACAATAAACAAGACAAAAGTTTGAGAAGATACATAAATCTTATCTGGAAATTCTGCCTGTCTCCTTTACTACCCTCCTCCCAAAACAGACAATTACTATCTCTGCATCCATCTCTTGTTAGCTTGTGATGAAAGTAAATGATCAAATGACAACAGTTATGTATTTCAAAGGACTGCTTTCTTACATATACAGAGTGTGCCTCCTCAGACCTCACCCCCTAGACCCCAAACGCAACCACCTGTATATGTGGCTAGTGTGTCAGTGTGAGGAAGGTGAAAAGTTAAGGTCTGTGTGAGAAAAGTAAAATAAGCAGTGATCACTCTGCCCACATCTCCAACAAAAGCTACATTGACCTACTCTAACAACAATGAGGTTTTGTTGTGAGGAAACTTAAAGAAACAATTACCACTCAATCCCCCCCCCCACACACACACACTTACAGGCTACAGCAACCTTCTGTAATCAGCTCAGAGCTGGTTTGGTTTTAGACTGGTCACAGCAGGACAGAGGCCACCATTAAGTCCATGTCGAAATGCATTTATTTAGACTGTGGTATGGAAGCCAACCAGACTCCTAGAAGTTCTAAAAGTCTGAATGTTCTGCTATGCATTTTCTGTCTTATTTTTGAAAGATAAACTATTTAAGCTGCACTTAACCATGACAGTAGATGCTACAATTCCTTACTTCTGCAATAACCTTTAGCCTTTAGGCTATATATGTTGTTTCCCTGCCTTGGAAACAACAACTGATCACCTTCACAAAACTATGCCCCCCTACACACACAAATACACCTATCTTCACTCTGACTGATGATTGGCTAATCCCCTGGAGGGAAATCAGTAGCGTGAAGATATCTTCAGGACATTCTTGCCCATACAGACAGATAGAAGAGCTTAACCAATAAACAATAATAACAATCACTATATTAACACAAAGAATCCTACTTTATATCCCAACTATAACTATACACATGGGAAGGGGGATGGAGGGTAGGTGCGGCTACTGTAGCAGAGAGGAATTCAACCAACTACTTTTATGGGCAAGTGCAGCTTACACAACTGCACTATGTTCATCATTCCCACTACAGCAATAGCCATTAGGCTACATGGGATGAATACCAAAGCCTATCTAACCTGGGGGGAGGAAGGATACAAATCCAGTAGACCCTGGAAAAGGTCCCTCGCAAAGTTCACTGTGAACCTATAAAAGGAATACAGTTTGCAAAGTTTTGTAAAAGTATGTACAGAGGACTGTGTAGTTGCCTCTAGAATGCTTCTACAAGTCACCCCTTTCCAATATACCATCAAAGAAGACAAGGCCTGAGTAGAATGTGCCTTGATATTGCCTGAAATGGATTTACCATAGTAGGAATAACAGAAAGCAGTAGTTGAGGATAACCACCTGGAAATTTATGTTTTGATGCAGAGTGTCCCCTTTTTGTCCCTTGATAAGAAATAAATAGCTGATTAGCTTTTCTAAAGGACTTTGTTCTGTCAAGATAGTAGGTAAACTACCTATGCATGCCCATACTATATAGAATACTTTCTCCTTGGTTTTTAGGTTCTGGGTAGAAAACTGTGAGAGTGATGGTTTGATTCAAAATAAACTCTGAAACCATATTGGGCATAAAATATGGGTTTGATCTTAATGTCACCCTATCTCTATGAAATATGAGGTTAGGTTCACCCACCATGAGAGCTTACAACTCAGATACCCTTATTGCAGATGTCCAAGCAATGATGAGTACAATTTTCATGGTCAAGAACCTTAAATCCTCTTCATAAAAAGGATCAAAAGTTGAAGTAGTCAACTCCTCCAACACAAAGTTGAGATCCAAAGGAAGGCCTACCTGTTTACATGGAGGTCTCAGGAGTAATACTCCTTTCATAAACCATTTCACTACAAACAAATAAGAAATACTGGGATCTTTGGGCAGACATGCAGAAGTGGCCATAAAAATTACCCTTTGTAGAAGAATAAAAGAAGCCAAAGTGTGACTCTGGTTATTGGCTAAAAGCCAAATACACAGTCACTTCCACTCACCAATATAGGAGTTTCTATTACCAGATTTTCTTACCTCCATGAGTGCCTTCTGTACAGCCTCATAAAATAAGTGTATAAAGAGATTGCTTTGGGGAAGTAGGGGAGAAGGGGAGAACAGAGACCTGGATTCAGTTTAATTTATCTCCACTAAAGCAGTTTCCTTTTTAAAAAGCCCAAGACAGGAATTTCGTGCTCCAGAGAATGCAAACATTGGGTCCACATATTGTTTTTGAAACTACTACATCTTTTTCATGTATAACCCGTCTAGGGAAATCACTCTAATCACAGAAACCATGACTCCTAGAATTTGGAAAAATTATCTGGCAGAACTCTAAGACTGATTGGAGACTCTTGGGAAAGCTTCCAGATAAAAATACACCTTCTTTTGTGTCAGAAAGGCCTTTTGAAGAGAGGTATCTAGAAGGTAGCCAAGAAACAAAATCATGTGAGATGGAATCGAGTAGGACTTTGTAACATTTATCTGGAAGCCCACATTGGTCAAAAAAGACGTAACCCAGGTTAATGACTCCTGCCATCTGGATAATGACTCTGCAAAGAAAATTAAGTTGTCTAAACAAGGAAATATGTGAATGCCATTCAGTCTGCAATGAGCTATGACTGTGGCTAAACATTTTGTGAACACTCTTGAAGTTCTGAATAATCCACAGGGTAATGCAAAAAAGTGATAATTTTTCCCAGAAACAGAGAACTCTAGACACTTCCTGAAGTCTGTAGCTATGGGAATCTTTCAAAGCCAGTTTTACCATATAACTAATGGGTAGAATGAGGGATAACGGGTTCTGCAAGATCAACATTTTGAATTTTGATACATTCACATATAAGTTTAAGAATGAAACATCTAGTACTGGTCTCCAAGAATCCTCATTCTTTGGTGCTAGAAATATTCTGGAATATAAGCTTTTTTCCCCTTTGACTGACATGCACTGTTTCTTTGTCTCCTTTATATTTGTGTAAAGACTGATGAATTTTAGGAAATAATTATGTTTGGTTATGAGGATATAGAGACATTTCCCTGAAAGGAGGTTTTTGTATCCAGTGCCACCTGTACCCCCCACAACACTTTTAACACCCAATACCCTGAAACAGTATTTTGCAAAGAGGTGTATTTATGACAAGTTTGCGGAGATAATGGCCAAAGGAAAGGGGGAGGGAGAATAGTCATTCAGTACTGTTAATTTGTTCCTTTTTTTTTTTGGAAAAGACGAGTTTCTTAGTATTATTACTACTCTGGTCATCTTTTTTCTCTCCTTGTTAGCCAGAAAAAGATTGGTGTTGTTTATTTGGCTTTTTTAAGTATGGTTTATAGGAATTGTATTGAGCAACATGAACAATTTTAGAAACTCATTAAATCAGCTTTCCTGTTTCATCAAATTGTTTGAGAAATTTAGTAGCAGAAAAGAAAAACAATATCTCCTTGTCTAGAACAGAATCTAAAATCCTTGACTTAACCTCATCGACAAACTTTGATATTATGTTACAAATGAACATACCTCATCTCTCCCATATTGCCAGCCATGGAAGATGTGCTGAAAGCGGCCTGTAATCTCAACACTGTAACAGAAACACTGGCCCAAGCCACAGTATCTGCAGAACCATATACAGTCTTCAGGACATGTTTAGATAACTGGCACAAGGTAGAAACAGCTTCAAAAATAACTGAAGAATGGTAGCCATTTCCCTCAAGCTACCATATGACAAAGCATGAACTTCCATATATAAGCCTTGTAATTAAAAATTCTGAAGGCTAAAGCAGAAGCAGAAAACATTCCTTACCCAAATGGGCCAACATCTTTTCTTCTCTGTCACCTGGAGAAGGGTTAGCATTTACGCCCAGCCTATTGCCAGCATGCACCATGTTTTTAGGAACTGGTAGCTGGGTATCAGGATGATTACAGGCAGCATTCAACACATCCTCCAAGAATAGCAATATACAGTTGAAGGGATGCATGAGAAATGATGTATGTTCATTTGTAACATAATATTAAAATATCTGCTCGGTGTGAGGAAACATCTGTTTGTTGCCATAAAAATACCTCCTTCATCCTGGCTATTGTCTGTTTAAAAGAAAATTCCTCCACAGCAAAATAAGAATTAATATTTTCTTCACAGTCAGAGTATTGAGCTTGTGAATCTGTCAGAAAATAAGCCCTATCTCTGTCACCGTCAAAATCATTGTACCGTGTTTCCCCTGGAATTACTTTACAAGGGATGCCTACCTGTAATGGCTTCTGTACACCAAGATTCATTGGCTGCAACACCTGCCTAGCTAAGGTAAGAAATTCATTTTTCTTAACTGCAATAACTATTTCTGATTAACAATACTTACTCTTTTGTTTTTTTCTGCATAGGAGTCCCTGTGAAAGAATACCAATTCAAAAGAGAGAAGTCTTACCAGTCTAATGGTCTCTTGCCTCAGTTACCCCATGAAGAATCACCTACAGTGTCTCCCAGACCTACAGAAGATAGTTCTCCCATGCCCATATCAGAGACTGGGACAGCCAAAGAAAATGTGTCTTACCCCCTGGTTAGTAATTGCCCAAAGAACTACACCAAAGGAAGCAGGAAAAGTAAGTCAATGGTCTGAGGAACAACAAATAGCTACTGCAGGTTTCCCCACTATTGGCTGAAGTGAAAGCTGAACTCCATGACAATGACAAGGGCTCCTTGAGAAGTGCTTTTTTTTCTTTCAGGGTGTGGTGGGAGTGGAACCAACAGTACTGGAGTAGGTATTCATGTTCTAGTCAAACAGCAGATGCCAAAAGTGGTAATCATTGCTGGAGTGAGGTGGTCAGAAGGTAAGTTGTCACTGAATGCACTTACACTCAATCAATTTATCACAGTCCCTTCATAAAGAAAAGGCAGAAGCAGCACGCAAATCTCTTGTCAGTGTTCCATTTAAGCAATCAAACACTCTGACAGTAAAAGAAAATGTTGGGTAGGTAGTCACAAAATGAACATAAGCACTAGGATCATAGAATCATACGATCATAGGAAGTTACTAGGCTTTTGGCCCTGAGGCCCTTACAAGCCTAGCCAAGAATTTAGCCCATGTTCCGACAAGTCAGCACCCAATGCCCCTGTCCAACAGGGACACAGGTGGAATCCAAGGGGTGTATTTTCTGTTCTCCATCCAGTTATCCAGGCTGCGCTTAAAAAGGGGTAATGAGGTATTCTGCTTGGTGTGGAGAGGGAGTCTGTTCCACAGAAGGAGGAATCTCTGGGACACAATCTGTCCCACCAACAAGTCCTATTGATGTCATGGACTAGTTTGAGATTGCGTGTGTGGCTTACTTGACTGGAGCTTGATTTGTGGATATGCAGCAGTCCCATCAAGGCGGGGTCTGAGATTGCTTTGTATGCCAGACAAAGGTCACCTCTGAGGAGTCTGTATGAGACTGAGTAGATGGACAGGGCTTTTAGGCTGTGTATGGTAGATGTTTGAGGTCCTGGATTCTCCTGGTGAGAAACCTCTGTGGTTTCTCCGGCTGCTGCATGAGCTTTGTGAGGTACATGTCTAAAGGGACATTGTACTCAATAATGGGTCTTATAAGGGAAGAACACAGGGATTTTATGACCTCCTTGTACCTAGATGAGATACCTTTACTAATGAGATGGGCCATGTAGAAAGCTTTCCTTACAACGGAGGCAATATGGTGGTCAAATGTCAGTTTGCTAAGTGCCCAAGTCCCTCACAACTGATTGCATGCTTAAGACCTTGTTATTAATGTGATAATTTTTGGGGATGTCAGTCTCCCCAAAGGGGACAGTGATGCGCTTTTTGGCATTCAGTTTGAGGCCATGTTTCTGGCACCAGTCATTTGTTTGGGTGAGACTCTCTTGGAGGATAGGTGAATTGATGACAGCTCCCAGCTACATAGATAAATAAATCTCTGCCAGCCCCCCCTGTATAACTTTTAATCAAAAAATCAAAATTTGCACAAGCAGTACATATTTATACATAAAACAGCATTCATTATTAAGAAAAATGCTAATATCTAAAAATAGTGATCCCTGACAGGAAACTTCTGGTAGTAATGAAAAAAATCCAGATTTGCTAAAGGGTCAAGAAACAAAATATATAATTATTTTCATGGATTCCCCAACTGGGACTTATCAACCAGAAATGAAGCTCTAAGCAGATTACTGCTCCTGTGAAGCCTCAGTGATGCTTGTTGTTGAGGCAGCAGGAACATACTGGGGAAATCTTCACTCTTACTGCTAATTTCCCTTCTTGGGATTAGCCAATCAGCAGTCAGAATGAGTTGTTGGGGGGGTAGAGCTTTGTAAAGCTGGCTGGGTGTTGTTTCCTAGGCCTAAGAGCTAAAGGCTATTGGAGCAGTGGGAATGATGAACATTTACTTGTTAATGGCATTTTTTATTATAACGCAGAAGAATTACATATGTGTCTGTGTATGATATTACTGTGTCTATGCACAGATAAAAAATTAGTAATATTTTACAAGCACACACACACACACACACACACACACACACACACACACACACACACACACACACACACACACACACACACACACTCATTCTGCATGTTCATCCACTGGGAAACTGGACGAATGCCAATTAACCTACTGCTTGGCTTTCAGGTACTGAAGGAAACCAGACACATGGAGAGGGGAGGGCATGCAGACTCCACAAAGAAAAAGCCACAGCCAAGAACTTAACCAGAGCAAAGCACTGTGAAATGTGAATGCTACTCACTTCACAACTATGGCAATGAATCACATATCCTCCTCCTGACAAACCAACAAAGATAGCCACCTATCATGTGTAGGACTAAATTATTGATGATAAGTGAAAGAGGTTACACTCAAGTTGTTACTCTTAATTACAATACAACCACACCACACACACACACACACACACACACACACACACACACACACACACACACACACACACACACACACACACACACACACAAACACACACGCACGCAATGCGCACACACACACGCACATATAATAGCAGAGATGTTTGTGAGAGAAAGTGAAAAAAATTATAGCCAGCTTTTTACTCTTACACTACAACCCCCCCAACAGACATGAAAATATAAGTCATACTAATACTAGTTTTATACTGTTTTCAGAAAATAGCAATAAACTGTGCCACACTAGGACTGCTATACCAAATCTGTGACTGCTATTTAGCAATTATCAGGAGTAATTCAGCATGTCCCTGACTTTACCTCATATTTTTGCCCTGTCCTTCAAAAAAAAATAATTTGCTGGTAAATCATTCAGGATTACAGAGAGTCAATAATGTCAGACATTAGAGTTTCATATTTCTTATTGTACAAAAATGCATGTTGATACAATACTTGTTATTCTATTGACTTTTTTATATGAATTAGAGAAGATTTTTTAAAAATAAGTTTTCCTGATATTGAGCCTTTTTTCCGACATAATTTTTTGCTTTGGCCAAAATTCTTGAGCAAAGAAATTGAAAGTTGTGTGTGTGTGCGTGTGCATGTGTGTGTTTGTGTGTGTGCATGTGTGTGTTTGTGTGTGCATGTGTGTGTGTGTGTGTGTGTGTGTGTGTGTGTGTGTGTGTGTGTGTGTGTGTGTGTTTGTGCTGTCCAGTATTTATAAAATTCCCTGAAAGAGGAAAAAAATGCCCTAAAGAGTGGGAGCTTCTGCTCTTCTTAAAATCACAGGAAACAAGTGAAACTGTTCACCTGGGCTGCTGATCCCTAGTTCTCACCTCACTTGCTTTCACTCTCTGATTACGCACATTATCCTAACAGGGTCATATCACAACCCCATTTAGGACAAAGCACATAATCAAATGAACAAATGATCTTTTTTCTTAATATTTTACCCCAACCAGCAGTAGCTTTTGCATGGCCCCCACACAGTAAACGATGACTGAAGGACCCCCACAGTTGCAAGTATTGCAGGTGCCTAAAGCCAGGTATGATATAAGTTGTAGTGAAGAGAATGTTAACCAGAAAGATTTAATTAAGTCAGTGGGACTATGGCAGTGGTAAAACATTTAATGAAATTATGAAGCTTGCTACTTGACAAAACATTATTACTACAACCAGAAATATCTTTGTGTTTTAAAGAAGTTTTGCCAATCCTTAGGATTCATCATGCTAAGAGTTATTATTGACCACCTAGTTTATTAAGTACATAAGAATGCTGTACTAGTTTTTATTGTTTTGACCAACATGTAATAAAATATCACACTAAGATAACTTGCTTTGGTCACCCCTCCCCCAGACCAGGGGTTTACTGCTGCCTAAAACTGGCTATGACTAGCTACCAACCTTTATACCAAACACACACAGTAAAACCTCAGGTGCCTCTATTAAACAACATTTCCCACTTCAACCCCCAAAAAACAGGCTATACTGTGCCAACCACTCTTTCTCCATCCTTGCTCCTAAATTATGAGAATTTCTTACCGACCACCACCTAAAGGAACTACAATCCCCCTTCCCACATCCAGAGCTGAACTTAAAAAATCCCCTACACTAAATCAAACTGCACTTGCCACACAGCAGGCCACATCATTTAAGGGCCTCTCAACCTCTAGCCTTACTCTCTTTCTCAATTGCTAATACCTTTTAACTCCCCCTACCCTCCCCTGCTCTGACTCTCATTACCTCACCACATTTTTACTGTGATGTAAACCTGAAATATAATCATCTAAAATTGTAAAATGCACATTTCTCTCATAGTTGTTACATTTATTAATTGCTCCTGTGCAATTTTGTTATATATTACTTTCTGTTCTGTTTTCAATATATACAGCTCCACTGCCTCTCTATTTCACTATTTTTTCTTTGTGAATTATTTTACCGAAGCAGTACCTGTATTATCCCTGTAAACAAATGTAAAATAAAATAAAATAAAAATGCTTTCAACAGTACTTTCTTTAACACACTTCAGTGCTCCCATGGCCAGTTTTAATCTTCCTTCACTAAACTAGGTATAAATCTCTATGTCACAAGATGGGTTGCCAACTGGCTTACTGACAGAACCCACACTGTGAAAGTAGCAGACTCCAAATCAAACTTCAGACCAGTGACAAGTGGAGTACCACAGGGTTCAGTCCTGGGTCCTCTCCTGTTTGATATCTACTTCTCTAAAGTACAGGCTAACACAGGAGGTCTTTGGCTAACTAAGTTCGCAGATGACTGCAATCTAGGAGCCATAATCGAAACTCCTAACGATGTGGACATCCTACAAAAGGGCCTCACTGAGACAGATTACTGGTGTCAAAGCCATGGCCTCAAGCTCAATGCCAAAAAGTGCATTGCCATCCCCTTTGGTAAAAACTCTGTACCCATGAACTACCACATAGGCGGTAGTCTACTTAATACCAAAAGTGTGATAAGAGACCTTGGGACACAGGTGGACAGTAGTCTCTCCTTTGATAATCACATCACCACAGTGGTCAGGAAATCCTTCTACACCTCATCACAAAAGGTTTCTCATCCAGAAAAAAAGAGGTCGTTGTTCCCTCTACTCATCACTCATTAGACCCATTATAGAGTACAACGCCCCTTTTGGTATGTACCTCACAAGACATCTACAACATCTGGAAAGGCTACAGAAATACCTCACAAAGAGGATTACTGGCCTCAAACAGATGCCCTATGCAGACCGTCTCAAAAAACTTCAGCTTTACTTTGTCACATATCGCCTACTCAGAGGCTATCTCTGCCTAACATACAAAGCTATGTCAAACCCAGAGCTGTTGGACATGCTCCACTTAAAGAAATCCCAATCCCTCCAAGCTACACGCTCTAGGGACCTAAACCTTGTCACCACAATAAACAGAACATGCTGGAGGAATAGATTCCTGTCCCAGAGACTTCCCATACTCTGGAACAGACTACCTACCTATGTCAAACAGAGCTCCTCATTAGCACTCTTAAAGAAAAATCTTGATGATTGGATGGGTAATAGCAAATTCACACCGGGGATCATTTCTGTGGCTCTGCTTGACAGGGGCACAGGAAACAGGAAAATAATTTTCTTGTGTGGCAAAAGCCAGGGTACCTTTTTGGCTAGGCTTGTATAGGCCCTAGGGCCAATAGCCTAGTCACTACCTATGAATTTATGAACTTATGAACCTTCCATCCATCCATTCAACCCCTCCTTTCATGGCTCCTTTCTATTTTTAACTAATAAGACTAAGACTTGAACCACTTCTTGATTAAATTCACTGATATGCTCTAAACAGGCTCAGATAATTTACCTATTTTGTTCATTTATCTTTAGAAAGATGACATCTCTTTTACTTTATTACATATTTATAACTTCTGCATGACTCACAATAAAATGACAAACATCTAGAAAACAGCTTTAATAAAACCTCTTCCAAATCAACCAAAGCCAAGTAATGCATTTCACTTCAGAACAACTTCAATCCCTCCTACACCTAGTAAAATGCTTGAAAAGATCACTTACTTCCAACTTTCACAACAAAGTCAGCAATACCACTGGCTATCCTCCAAACAACATGGTGTCTTGACAAGCTGTACCATTATTATTGGACACTCAGCCTTGCTTGATGAGATATTACTTAATGTACACAAAACGGATCTAATGGGAAGAGATTATTCCTCTCACTAAAGCTGTGATCTAGTAGACTACCGCATCCTTAGTAGACTAACGAAAAACATGCTAGACATAGTTATTATTTCAGAAATATCACACTGGATTCAAAATGTCCTCTCCAATGGACTCTATAGAATCAAAATTGTTTTTTCTGTTTCATCTGCCTTACTTCTATTCAAACATTTCCTTCAAGGCTCCATCTTGTATAATTCCTTTTTTCTATTTTTATCAACAAGCTACCCACTCAGCTATTCCACTTCTGTCAATCCTATACACAAATGGCATGGCTCAATTTAGATCAAGTCCCATTTCTCTAAAGTACAACAGGAGCTAGAAAATGAACTACTTACACTAAGTGACTAGTTTTATAACAATACATTTCCTTCAGGAGAAAATCAATGTTATTTAGAATAAATCTAAACTTGCAAATGCCCCTATCACCTTGAAAATAAAAGACTCAAACAATGTTACTGTTTAAACCACTAATTCATCCAAATTTCTAGGAATCTGGTTTGGCCAACCCTTGAACTTTTATAGCTACTTTGAAAAAAAAAAAGCAAAATGAATAATCTACTGTTTTGTGGTTTGTAAGATATCCTACTACATATCCCTTTTCAGCTACATCTATCATTGACAAAGGAACCTTTGATGCTTGAGCACTAATGCTGCTGCACTGGATCCAACAAGTGGCTTGAGGACCCATAAATTGGATCAGACAGGCTGAATCAAAAGGATCCCCAGTTTCACTATTTTAGCAACTAAATTCTAGCGATCATTTCCCTCCCACATTGCACTAAGTTCAGAACACTTTAAATTGTGTGTTGCCAAAGAAGGCCAAGGCAACAGCTTCCCATTATGTCACATCACCTGACTTCACAGATCCTCCAAACAGATGAGTCAGTCTTTTTGCATATTTTAACTCTCTTTTGACCTGTTAACAGATTATCCATAGTCACATTTACCAACCTTCTTTTTTCCTTACTGTTTTGCTAATATTTTATCTTGCTGAATGCACAGTTTCCATATTAGATATAGATCCTCCATTGTGTTTATGTTTTCTCACAGCATTGTATATAGCTCCAACTTTATGGTATTGTGTCACTAAGTAATCTTACTGTTAGTCTCTTCGTTTTGGTTCATGCAACTGCCTCTCAGAGGTGAGCCTAGAACTGTTCAAGTATGAGCAGTGTTCTATGCCTGGTAAATACTAATAGGAAGGTAAATAAATATCAGTTTTCTTTGCTGATATGTTAGTAATACAGTTTAAACTCAAATCTATTAGCATGTTTTCACCTATTTTCTTTGCTAAAATGTTAGTAATGCATTTAAATAGAAATGTATTAAAATGTGTTTACAATGTATTTTCTTTGCTTTTTTTTTTCTTCTGTTTGGCTATATAATCTTCTCTACATTCTATAGATGAAATGGATCCATCTAGATCAGTCTCCTACCCTGGTAAACAAACACATAAAATAAATTATAAAAATTACATTTTACATTTGCCTGAATGAGCAATTTTTCTCCCTTGTGAATGCTACAAATTTGAGCACAAGTGCAATCTTAAAAACGACCTATACTTCTGTTCAATAATTCATGCTCCTTATCTGAAGTAAGTACTATCCTTCATTGTACACTTTATCAGACCTTGAAATAATACAAATAAAACATTGAATTTGCTTTAATAATAAGAATAATAATACTTATTTGTTAATAAAGAATGTTCACTTTTGTAGGGTACACTGTGCTTTGTTATGAAGCTGTAGGACTTGGAGAGGAGAGAAAATTTGAGTTTAATTTTTTTACGTTTTCTCCTTGACCTTGAAAGTATTATATCTAGAAATCAAAACAGTTGGATCTACCCACACTGGGGAGCATGGGTATTATCTTCTATTCTTTTACACTGCTTCACACAGCATTTTTAAACTTGTGATTTTGTTGTGTCTAGATATTTCATTTACAGTCTTTGTATCTCAGGTAAGGGAGATGTGATGTTTTATAGCAGATACAATCTGAAGCATCGCTTCAAGGTGGTTATGCACACAAACACAAACACACACACATCTCTACAGCTCTGTGCTATTGACAGATTATTTACTGTTTTACTTACTAAATAATTCCTGTATCTCACTTTCCTTGACTATTTAAAGAAACTCCACAGTCACATGCAAGCTTTTTGTCACACCCTGAGTATTCTTTGCTGTTGCTGCATAATGTCAATCAGTCCTTATGCTAACTAGTTTGCCATCATCTATAGAATGTCTAGTATGTACTGCTCCTTGTACAGACATTTATTGTAAAATATGTGCTTATTCAGTGAATATAATTATAAACCATTGCTTCTGACAGCATAGTCCACAACAAAACATACTTGGCTAAACACTAATATTGTTAGATATCTCACTGATTCAGATTTTAGATCACTAAAATTTTATAAAAATATTCAATGCAAATGCAGTTGCAATACAAATTGTTTATTTTCACTTATATTGCCACCTGTCTCAAAAAAGTGATCTATGTTAAAATTTCACACAGCATGCCAATAATGACACAGTCCAATAATTGCTATGTTTTGTGAATTGTTTAGTCTACTTTATTAGGCCAAGGACGAAAATGTTCTTTAGGACTAAGCCTCCTACCAGTCATTAAGTATTGTTGATACACAACAAAGAAAAAAATCAAGAAGAGAATTCAGTCTAGTTTGTTCTCTTTACAAATGACACTAATCCAGATGTGTTTTCTCCTGTTCATATGACAAAAAACAGTAGCACAATCTACACATCAGTTAGAAACACACAGCAATTCATAGGCAGTATTATTGTGAACAAACAGAATGCATTTCTGCCTCTGGTGCTCCTAAAGAAATTATCTTAAACAATCTACATGCTGTTATCCAAGGGCAGCTCCTACATTCACCCCTCAGGTAGCTTGACATCACTTAACCTGTATACTCCATATGATGATGTGGGCTTAAACACGCTGGCAGTTCAGTGATATTTATTCCATGTCAACCCAGTGAAAGCTAAGAATAAATGCCACATACATCTAATCAGTCTTATAATCTGTTGAAATATCTAAATAATTAGAAGATTGTTCCATTTTTCTGCTTCAATACCTCATGTTGCAAACAGTGTACAGAATCTGCAGGACACCTTGCTCTCTGTACATAATGCATCATTCTTATATTGTATAAGCAGTTTCCATTGTATGTACCAACAGGGCATAACAACTCTGGCCACAAAGCCTAACTTTTGCCTTCTGTCAGGCATATAAAGCTAAGATTTTTGATTTGATGTGTTCTGTGCTTAGTTTATTTTTAACAAACTTACTTCAATACTTTGGAATATTTGGAATAGAGAATTCTATTAACAATCTGAGTCTTTCTTTTCTTTCTTTGCAGGCTTTTGTTCTATGAAAGTGAATCATTTTTGATTGTACTGATAGGTAAACAATAGCTGCAGAGCAATGTCTCATGGTGCACAGTAAAATTTTCTTTCATGGAGGAAATCCATGCTAGTTGCAGTATTCTTAGGTGACAGCAATAACAGTTTATTTTACAGCCCCAAATGTTGAACATATTTCAATGGTTATCTCTATGCTCAATCTGTGAAGTATACAACCAAATAAGAACTATCTGCATACAGAGCTCAATTTACACAGTATTCCACTTGAGCACACTGGCCTTAGTGCAGGCAAAACTGTTGGATGACAAAATTGATATATTTTTAAATCAGATCAGAAGTTTTAATTGATATATATATATATATATATATATATATATATATATATATATATATATATATATATATATATATACATATATGAGTCTTTTGTGTATGACTGAACCACCCTAATTTCAAATGTAAAACACAGACAAAATAAGTTCGCTCATACACAATAGTGAACAAAAACAAAAATGAGAACAATAATATCGAGAAAGGAAAACTATTTCCCCTTCTGATATTAAAACTAGCTATATGAGATTGCATTAAAGGATGCGTAGAAAAGATCAGTGGTGATGATGGCCAGGAGGGTACTGGCAGGAGAAGAGGGTGATTGAGGAGGGTGGCAGGTAGTTGCTGTTGAGGTGTAGGGTGGGAAAGTACAGTTGTGTAACTTGCAGTTGCCCATAACAGTAGCTGTTGCTGCAGTAGCCTTTAGGCTATATAGGTTGTGTTTTTTTCCCAAGACACAACTGCCAGCCAACTTCCAAAAGCTCGGGCTCCTTTGCACAATTTCCACTCTGACTGTTGATTGGTCAACCCTGAGGAGAGCAAATCAGTAGTCAGAGTGGAAAATCTTGAGGGCTTTCTTGCCTTAAATTAAAGAAATAGCATATTTATCCTGAATTAAACTAACAAGAAAATACCCTGTACACAACTAGATGGGGTGAAGGGTGAGTTCAGTTACTGCAGCAGTGAGATATTCAAACATCTACTGTTATGGGTAAGTGCAGCTTATATAATTGTACTATATTCATCATTCCCACTGCTGCAGAACTCTTTAAGCTATATGGATTGATTACCAAAGCCTATCCAAGCTGGGAGAAGGAAGAATATGGATCCAGCAGCCCCTGGAAAATGGTCCTTATAAAGCCAGTCCTGGTTCTAGGCAAAAGAACCTAGAATGTAATTCCTTGTAAAGATATATATGGGAGATCATGTCTCTAGAAAGCTTCTTGAGTCCAACCCTTTCTAATATGCTGTCAAAGAAGACAAAGGCCTTGGAGAGTACACCTTAATACTGCCCGGAAGTAGTTTATCATGGTGGGTATAACAAAAGATGACAGACAGCCAAGGACAACCAACTATAAAAAGTCTGCTTGACACAGGATGTCCTTTCTTAGTCCCAACATAAGAAATAA
Organism: Protopterus annectens; assembly: GCF_019279795.1. Lineage (NCBI taxonomy): Eukaryota > Metazoa > Chordata > Ceratodontiformes > Protopteridae > Protopterus > Protopterus annectens. The sequence continues at coordinate 1,139,685,867 of NC_056743.1, read as the reverse complement.
ATAGTTGTTTGTTTTTTTCTGAAAAACTTGGTCCTGTCAAGATAACACCTGCACTGCATATGCATGTCTAGACCATGAATAATCCATTGTTCTGAGAATTAGGATAGAACATTGGAGACTAATGGTCTGATTAAAAGAAATTCTGAAACAACACTGGGAATGAATGAAAGGATTTGTTCTTACTGTTATCCTATCCAATATGCAGACCAAATAGGGTTAACCCACCATGAGAGCTTGCAACTCATATACTCATTTTGAAACTGTCAGGGCAAAGGGAAGGACAGTTATTCATGTGACGAAACTTAAACCTGTCTGACAGGCAGGTTCAGATGGAGATGTGGTTAACTTTTCCAACAGAAAGTTAAGATTACAAGAAAGAACAACCTATTAGCAAGGAAATCTCAGGTGAAACACTCCTATCAGAAACTGTTTTACTAAGAAAACATTGAAAAAATAGAAGGATCCATGGGCAACATACTGAAATGGCCACAAGATGTACCATAACAAAATAGTACAAAGGCTAGAGGCTAGTACCACACAGAAATATGTGAACACCACTGATACAGTCCCAGATAGGGCCCTGGTCATTGCGTACGCACTAACTAAAGCATTCTTCTGCATGTTAGGGAAATATTTAGCAGGATTTCTTGCCTCCTTTAGCACCAGCTGCACATCCTCTAAAAAGAGGTGCCTAAAAGGTATAAAAATGCATGCAAATAATTCAAGAAGTTTTAAATTGGGGTGTATCAAATACTGACTGTCTTGTATGAGTGGATAAAAACAGTGACAATGTTTATGGTAACCCCCCTTGGCTGATTCCATAAAAAAGAAGTACCAATATTGTCAGGGCAAAAAATAGTGTCACCGCAAATACTTTTTGGAGTCTTTCTGAATCCACAGTTCCTGCATGTTAGCTAGAATGTTAACTAGAAGGGTGGAAATATATAAAGAAATATTATCCTGGAAGGGAATACAAAAATCATGCATAAAATTTTATGTTTTGAAAGGAAGCTAACAGAAGTATCCCGCAGAACTGCATCAATACCTAGAAGACTCCCTCATTCAAATTGCATTTGTGAAGGACTGTCCTGGTGTGGCTCGGTTTGTCTGCCACTATATTTTGCTCTGATAAAAATGTTATATGCTTGGAAGGTTTGTGATGACCCATCACTGCCAACCAATATGTGACATGGATATCCCAACTCTGGGGCAGTAATCAAGGGTCTTCAATCCTCACCACTGACACCTGCGGGGGGACATTCACTGGGAAGATAACAGGTACACACACAGTATTTCCAGATACATCCCTCTGCATCAAGTGCAATTTCCCTTAAGAGCACACAGAGACCACAGTCAGTCCGGGGCTGATTTCTCTCTCTCCAGATCCACAATAAGACTCCCTTAGCCAGGGTTCCAAGCCAAGTCATCCAGCACTCTCTCTGTCCAACCAGTGCTTTGTGTCTCTGTCCAAATAGCTGACACAGTAGTAAAAAAAAATCCAAAGCCTGGAAACATTGAGGTAAAATACAGTGCTTATTCCAAACAGGAAAAAAATCCCAAAGCTTTCAGAATCAACCCTTCATCACACAAACACACACACACACACACACACACACACACACACACATGGGAAAGGCTGGCACAGGTTTACTAGCTAAGCCCCCTTTTGCCCAGACTATAAGGTAGCTACCACTGCCACCTGAACCTTTTGACAGCTACTTTAAGACCCTTAACAAAGGGTGTCCAGTCTTACTGTGTAACATTAATATTAATTCAAATGTCCAAATGGTAGTTTGACCAAAAGCAAGGCTATTAGGAATGGCCACACAGTGTCACCAAATAAATACGCAAGTAGTCTCTAAATTTAAATATCTCTACAAAGATCAGCCACAATGAAAAGTTTAAATATATTTTATAATAAATAATAAAAGAACAAGACAATACTAAAAATATATTCATAGTGACACCAGAGTTCAAAATCACAAGAAATATTTAAAACAACATTGAAGGACCGTCTCATACAAATAAAAAGAAATAATATCTAAATTAAGCTTCACTATATCCTGAGTGAGTCTAAGAGAATTATATTATTCCATAATAACTTACTAGAACAAGGCAGATGATGTGGTGAATGGTCCTTTGTTGTCAGGCCCAAAACAGAATAGAATGTTCTAAATACAACAATATTCCGAAAAGACTAGAACCCAGTCTCAGGAAGAAAACAGGAACCAATAATCCCAAAAATTAGTCAGTCATTTATTAATAAGGTTCTAACGCCTCAGTGTAGCACCACCATTACAGAGGTGGTGCTACACCGAGGCGCTAGAACCTTATCAATAAACAACTGACTAATTTGTTGGATTATTGGTTCCTGTTTTCTTCCTGAGACTGGGTTCGAGTCTTTTCAGAATATTGTTGTAATTGGAGTGTATTAGTGACTAGACTGTTGTTAGAATAGAATGCTCTGTTTCACCAAGAGACTTCTCAAAATAATATCTAAAATATTACTGCTGGGATAGCTTGTGGAATGACATAATTTCTGGTCATCTGACTTCTAGTTTTCATGCAAACCCTCATTGCTGGCAGCTGGCAGTATTTCGCATCTATCTATAAAAATTCACAGACAAGGGTTTTTGCTCAGATCTTTGGCAGGTGTCATAAAACAACTGTATTCCTTCATGCTTACAGAGTAGCAATTAGTTCACCCCAAAGATGATACAGAACGCTTCCTAGTACAGACTTTGTGTCTGTGGCTGCACTGAAACCTGTGAGAAAGCATCTTTATTGCCTAGCCTATAACGTGATTTAATTTCAGATATTTTTAAAATGTTTGCTGGACTGAGGTTAACCCTCCAGTTTCCTCTGTTAAAACATATAGATTTAAACAGTTACAATAGTGCATGTACATTTCTGTCCTTTTCCAGGAGGATACACTATGGATACATTTTAAACACAAGCACTTTACCAATACCTTTTTCAACATACAGGTCTGTAAAAAGTAGTTTGACATACACATGACATAGAGTTCTAATACATTTGTAACACAAGCATCTTGTATAAATCATTTCGATATTCACCAATGGCATATACTTATTTACAAAATTCCAGCTGTGCTGGCAGTACCTCCTTTCATCACAGAGTTAAAGAATGCTAAAGAGCCAACTCTAGCATGATCTTAGCCAGCCTGTATAGAGGGTATGACATTGTGTCTCCTACTTTGTTGATCTACCACATCACTGTGGTGTTGTCTGTAATCATCAGGACAGGTCTAAGAAAAATAGATGCTGGTATGAAGGGCTGAAATAATGGTTAAGCTCTTTATCTCACAGACACAATGTGCAGGGTTTGATTCTCACCTTTGGGATGTTGGCTAGGCTTAAAATTACCCAGAAGGGCAACTAGCCTAGTACTTACCTATGAACCCATGATGAAGAGATTAAAAGGCATGGATCACAGCCCACATTTATTTCAAAATAATGTGTCTACCCCATAGACCTTGTAACTTTGACTTTATAAGAACTCACCCAAGGAAATATTGAGGATTCTACAGATACAGATTAACTTGGATGTTGAGGAGAAAAATAGGAGGACATGTAATTGCTTGCATTTGCTGTCTCAACCAGTACAGTTCTATTTATACAAAGCCCAAGACATGCATCTGAAGAATACAAGGATTGGGTTCATGTGTTTTTAGATACTACAGGATCTAGAAACTAAAACCCATGTCAAAAACAATAAAACAGAGACAGAAATGAAATTTCACATGTGGGATGGATAGTTAGGAATTCCATATGCCCAAGTGGAACACTAAAAAATTCTAGTATCAAATCGGTGCCAAAACCCTACACTATACATCCACAGGGAAAGGCACTAAGGAGAGAAAATAAATGCTTGTTAGTTTAAGAAACTTTATATACCATACCTACTTCCATGGGAAATAAAGATTGTGAATCAAGGTTGTTATAGGCAGCATAAAATAGCCCCTCCAAGACTGACACTAGAAGAGGAAAAGGTACAGAATGAGGCAAAACCACTTACAGTACATTATACCATCTCCTCAATATAGTGGGAACAACCATTAGTTCTCCTAAAAACATCTCATTTGTACTGGCAACAATTAGAGAAAAAAATTATCAACCAAGGAGGTTTGGAAGACCCGATTTCCTCAGCATCAGAGTATAGGGTAAGACAATGTGTAGCAGAAAAATCCCTGTCCCTGCTTCAGTGTAACTCATGTGACCTATCTTATTCAGAAATATTTCAAGTGAAGTGCAATTAATAAATTGAGCCTGAGAGTCAATTGCAAGAAATGAATGGCATTAAAGTGAGTCTGTGAGTTGATCACAAATACGTTTGCTTGTTTATTTTCATATTTGCTGATATACATTTTGTTTATCTATTGCTCTACTGATGAAGCATTTTAAATGATATGCTGTAGCATTCATAGCATACACCAAAATAACACCGCACTTTCTGTTTCAGCTAGTTTTGTATAAACGCTGCTTGATAAAATCTTATACTTCTCTCGTCCCCTCTCTGTTATACCCCCCTTTCAAAGTGTTTAATTTTCTTTCTTTGCAGTTCCTGGTAGTTCTGTAAATCGTGGGTTCTTCCTCACCTGAAGTGGATGCTCAAGAATCCTCACCTTTGTTATGTAAGACTGTGACCCAAGCAATCGGCCAGTTAAAACTCTTGAATCACTGCAGAGTATGTTGTTCCCCATTTTGATCTAGTTTGTGAACTTTGCTGTTTTATTATAATTTCTTCCCCATTAACAGAACAGTGGCTTGCACACCAACAGGGATGCTACTGCATAATCTGATTTCCCCTTCATACCCACAAACAATTCTTAAACTTTATGTTAGTTTTTTTTCAGTTAGTCTCTATGCAAATCTCCTAATGAATTATCTTGATAACAACTGCTATATTCTCCTGCATTAATCTTACTTCTGGTACTGACCTGCAGTACTGTACTGTAACAATTTTTTTTCTATAGTTGACTGGTCTTCCCTCAATGTTCAACAGGCTCACTCAGCTCCTACCCTACCCCCAATTACCACACACCCCACATTACCACCAAATTTATGATTAATGACTCCACACACCCACCCTACACCTCACCCAGATCAGGCTAACAAACCAATAGGAAACTATCATATCACTCATTAAAATCTAACCCAACCTCATTAATTACTCCCACCTCTTCAGCCCCTTAAACCCCAACATCTCAACTAAATAAAGTACTACACTCCCCAATAAATATACAAAACTACTACTCACAAAAATGCTAACCCAATAAATATAAATTCTAGCCATACTTACTACAACCTACCTATGTACATCCTTCCACCATCTTCAAATCTCTACCATTTACTCCCCCACCAACCCACCCTATACAAATATAAGTAATAAATTATCAAACATTTTCATATCCCCAGAGCTATTAATAAACATCCATCCACCTTCAACATAATCCTAACAACTTTAAAATGGCTCTTCATAACCACTTCCTTACCAACTGGATATGTAACTGCTCAATCTCCCCCTCTGCAATCATCTGATGTGAACAATAAACCTGTTTAGTCCATCTTTCATCCCTTCTGATTTTTCTTCTCCTATGCACTAATAGCTTTTCTTCTCCTATGCATTAATACTTCTAATCTGCTGCCTAATTTCTACTAGTAAAATTACACTCTCTCACCTCTCCTACTAGCACCCATCTCCAGTTCCTTAGCCTTCTTCTCGCTAACTTACATTTCACTCTACTTCTTCATAGTTTCTTGTTTAATATAACTCTTCAGTAAAGTTCAATTTGAATTAACTTCATAGTCCATGAAGTCCTGTATCTATCTATTCTTTGTACTTCTTTAATGCCTGATGGATATGCCCAAACCAATTACATCTTTGTCATAAAGTTCTTTACTCTTCTTTTGATTTAACCTTTTGTATAATTGTTATAGAAACTATTCATGTATACCTTTTTAAAATGTGATTTAAAACTTTTCATTATACTTGTTCTTTTGTATGTTCAGCTTTTCTCCCCAGGCCTCCACCAAAAATGGGCTTTCATTGGCCCAGTGGACTTTCCCGGTAATCAAATGCCAATAAATAAATAAATAAATAAACCCCAACACAAAACTCATACCAGTTAGAATTCTACATTTAAAAGTAAATCCAACCCCACATCAAAAATGCATCAAACTACTAATCAAACTCACCTACCTATTCCAAGTGATTACAAACCCTATCAAACTAAGCAGTGATATACACCTCAATCCAGGAGAAGACCACGTAGCAGCCGCACAAATGTCACTAATAGAGAGCTTGGAATGAAAGGCCATAGCCCTGGTAGAATGAGCTTTTACTGGAACTATAAGCTCCTTCTTTGAAATGAGATAAATATGACTGATACAGTCTCTGATCCACTTGGCAATAGTGACTTTCGTGATGGCTTTGCCCAATTTACTATCCGAAAAGGACACAAACAGTTGATCTGATTTTCATGCTTGGAGTGTCCTATCCAAATAGAAATGTAATTGTCTGTGCACATCTAAGCTGTGAAAGGTATACTCAGCTCTGTTTGAATACTTAGGGAAAAAAAACGGTAATTCCAGTGATTGTTGCAAACAAAAGTTAGAACAAACCTTTGGTATAAAGGATGGGTTTGGTCTGAGAGATACTCTATCCTTGTGAAATACCAGATATGGTGGTTTGACACATAGGGCTTGAAGTTCTGAAACTTGCCTGGCTGATGTAATAGCAACTAGAAGAGCAGTCTTCCAAGAAAGAAATTTTAAGTCACAGGTTGCTGCCGGCTCAAAGGGAGATGAGGTTAATGCACCTAACACCACGTTAAGGTCCACGGTGGTGCAGGATGAGATATAGGGGAAGCCAAGCTCCTTTAATAAAAGCTTTGCACAACTTGTTGCTCATTAAAGGTGGTTCTACTCGTGAAAATTGGAAATAGCAGTCAATTGAACTTTGATGGTAGACACCGAACAACCTTGGTTGAACAGGGAAGCTAAAAACTTCAGAACCTCTGACACCGAGGCTGTCATAGGGTCTAATCCTCGGAGTTGGGCCCAAATAGCAAACCTCTTCCATTTACTGCTATACATCTTTTTGGTAGAAGTCTTGTGGGCCGAGGACAAAATATGCATGACTTCAGGGTCCAAAGAATGGCTCCTAACTATGGTCGGAAGAGGAGTAGCCAAGCTGCTAACTTCAATGAATGGAGGGACTGATGGAGCTGCCCTGACTGATGCGTCAAGAGGTCTGGAACTTGGTCCAGGAACCAGGGACCCTCCAATGCATATTTGTGAAGAAAGGGGAACCAGACTTGACGAGGCCAGTATGGGGCGATTAGAATCATTTTGCTTTCCAAGTGAATCGCCTTCTGAATCACCTTGGGGAGAAGGGGAACCAGTGGAAAAGCATATAGCAGACCGGGTGGCCAAGCTTGGACTAGAGCATCCTTGGGGATCTCCCCCAGAACTGGGGTGAGAGAGAAGAACTGCTGGCATTTCGCGTTGAGGGGAGTTGTGAAAAGGTCACAACAAGGAGCTCCCCATCTTGTGAAAATCTGTGTTACCACTCTGTCGTTCAAGGACCACTCGTGAGGGGAGAGAATAGTTCTGCTCAGTCTGTCGGCTATCACGTTGGATCTCCCCGGGATGTGTGTTGCCACTAGGAAACGTTAGGTTGCAATCGCCCAATCCCATACCTTCATGGCCTCTCTGCAAAGGGGGTAAGACCTGGTCCCTCCTTGCTTGTTTAAGTACCAGACTACCGACATGTTGTCGGACTGAATGCAAATCGCCCCTGGGGAGGTGATGCGTGCAGTGCTTGCAACATTAGAAGCACCGCCCTCATTTCCAGGATATTGATGTGGAGAAGACTCTCGTTGGTGGTCCAGATAATATCCCCACCCTGTCTGGGAGGCGTCCGTCAACGAGTGGCCAAGGGGGCCCTGATTCACGTTGGAGGAAAGAAGCCACCAACGAAGATCCTGTTTGCACGTCTCTGTGATCAATATGCGGTGACTGAGGGGAAGGTCTTGATAAGACCACTGGACTGATAGGAGCCACTGGAGTATCCTCATATGCAACCGGTGGCTGACATGGACCCCAACAGCTGCAGGACCATTCTCACTGGAGCGCGACGTCTTAGGAGTAATGCCGAACTTGAGACTGCAGCGTTGCTATCCTGGAAGATAGACTCGCATCTGCCTTGAGTCTATTTCTGCACCAATAAACAGAATACGCTGAGATGGCAGCAATACGGACTTTGTCCAATTGAAGGTGATTCCTAAGGAGTTGCCTAGGGAGATAGTGGATGCTAGAGTTTTCAAGAGTAGATGCCTGGAGGTGGCAGTTAGGAGCCAGTCGTCTAGGTATGGAAACACCTGGAATCCGAGACTTCTCAGGTGAGCAGTCACCACCGCCAAACATTTGGTGAACACACTGGGGGCTGTGGTGAGACCAAAGGGCAGTGCACGGAACTGGAAATGACTGTCTCCCAGGCTGAAGCGCAAGTGTCTCCTTGACGCCTGATCTATCAGAATGTGATAATAGGCGTCTTTGAGATCTATGGAGCACATCCAAACACCTTTCTCCAACAGCGGGAGAATGAATTGCAAGGTGACCATCCAGAATTTGGACTTTTTTACTAATCGGTTTAACTTGCTGAGATCCAAAATGGGCCTCTCAAGTCCCCGGTCTTTTTTGGTACCAAAAAGAATCTTGAGTAAGTCCCTGATCTGGCCTGATCTGCTGGGACAGGTTGGATGACTCCTTTTTGAAGCAGCTTCGATATTTCACTGGCTGCAAGATCCCGTTGACTGGGTGGCGGGTCCGGGATTCTTTGGGATGGTGGGGGTGGTTGAGAGAAGGGAATGGTGTAACCTCCGGCGATGAGCACCCATTGGTCCTGAGTGATATTTTCCCAGGCCTTTAGGTGCTTTGACTGGCTCGGAGCTGCACAGTCGGGTACTCCTTCAGGGATGCTAGAAGGAGGAGGAGCCATGAAAGGACTGGTCTCCAGTGCTCCACCGCCTCTGGGACAGCATCTCCCCCCTCCTCTGCCTCTGAAAGGGGAATCACTCTGCTGCGATGAGTAAGGCTTTTGAGACTTAGGGAACCACATTTTCCCTCCTCTTCGAGCCTTGGGATAAGGTCTGAAGGGAGTGGAAACCGGCCACTACGGCAGTTAAAGTCTTACCCTCCTGTTCGAGTCAAAGTGTCCTTTACCTTGGGTCCAAACAGAGGCAAAGGAAGACTTAAAGGCCTCGTGACACAGGCATAGCCAGGCTTGTCTCCATAGAGCAACACCTGTTCCCTGCATAAGAAATGAGCGACAGGGTAGCCAACTGGGAGTTAACTGTCTGGGCCAACTGCTCAGGTAAGTTACCGGAGAGGGTATCAGCTCCTTGACCAGATCCTCTGAAGTCTCGTGAAATGCGTCAAATAATTCAGAGACCTTAAAGTAAAGGTCGCTGAAGGATCCATGCTCTTAGACTCCTTATTAGGAGGATGGACGGACGTTGAAGCCTCTGCCACATCTTGCTGGGTGGCAGATGCCACCACCAAGGCATCTACAGCCACACCTTTCGAAAGAAAGTCCTTATCAGGGGGAATTGATTGGGGCGAGCTGGCACGGTTCAACAGAGTGAGATCAAATCCAGAAGCTCATCGAAGGCGGAGACACCCAGGAGGCAGAGGGCTGAGCCCCAAAGGCCTTGAGGAAAACCGACTCCTCAGCAGAAGGGGTTTGGACTGCCAGTGGATCTCCAAGATGTCTGCAAAGGAGACATCATCCGAGAACGACTTGGGGGACCCTTCCGCATCATCGAGATGGTATCCGAGGTGAGAGACTCATCAGGGGAGTCAACTTACTTCCTCTTGCACTGTTTCTTCCTCGAAGGTTCCTCTGAAAGCATTTCGGAGGGACCTCGAGGAAGAAGGGAACCCCCCAATGGGGGTAACCTCAGGCCCAAGGGCTCCGCTGTCGTGAGACAGGGGGACTACAAAGGAGCCAGTCTCCGTGCCAAGGGAAGGTGGTGGTGAGATGGAAGAAGTGGCCAGAGAGGATTTGGCTCCTCATGGCCTTGAAGGCGGGACCCCCAGAGTCCTGGGATGGTTCAACCCCGAACCGACCTGACAACCTCCACCGCTCCACCAACACTGACTCCATTGGCTGTTGGAGGAGGAACCGAGATAGCAGGACCAGAGCCGACTGGGCTGGAGCCGAGATCAATTTTTTGAAGACCAGAGACTGAAAAAGCCTTTGAAGCACCCTGTCTAAATCCGAATCAGACATCCTCGACGACCGAGAAGAGACCGACCGGGTCCAAGTCGACTTCTCTGCCGGCTCCAAAAGATTCCACTACCACTGGGCACTGAAGGGATGGAGAATCCGCTCGACACACGAGCTCGCGACTCTCGCCCCAGAAGGAGGAGGCTGGGCTATCGAGGCAGACCATTCCGCCCGCCATGACTTTTTAGCTGCGGATCCGACGGGCTGGTAAGATTTTAAGAAGAAGAAGATAGGGCTTCCTCAAAAGAAGGGGTAATGAGCCCTTTCAAAATCAACTTATTTTTCCTCTCTTGGAGGCATGTACAGGATTCCTGGAGGTGCTAAACAGTAGACACACAATGAATGGTCGTCCGTAATGGACATTTTATTACTACATTTGGAACATTTTTTAAAACCTGATGGTCTATGTTCCTTCGACATGGTTAACAACTTAAGACACACTAACTTCGAAAAACTACACAAAAACTACACAGATAACAGCCTAGACTCTAACTAAAACACCTAGGATAAGGCAAGGCCCCTCTAACTCAAACGGGAACGCTTACCACAAAAAATACAATTTTTCCACAAAAAACTCTAAATTCACAGTCACACAACAACAAGTAGCCATTAAAACAGCTTTTGGGTAAGTTTTAGCACAAAATTTGACAGAAAATAATGTCACTAAGAGGCACTTAGCTCAGCCAAGTCCGAGACCACGTCTATGCTTCAGAAGAGATCTGGGAAGCAGTAGTGGTGCATCCTGGGATATGAGGTAACTCAGCCAATAAGAGACTGCGTTCTATTGTGAACCCATCTGTAGAGAATGTAGGCGAGATAGGATCACATTACATCTTGGAAATTCTTATCTCCCTGCTACATATAAACCCAAATAAGCACATATATTTATTTTATTTTATTTATTTACATTTGTTGACCAGGAGAGTCTGACTGGATGCACGTCCGTTTTCAGCAGAAGTCCGGAGAGAAAAGCTCCACATTCAAATGTTACAGACAATTGTACACTTTGAGAAATATATCATTTAAAAATTATAACTTTAGTTAAAGCTTAGAACATAATACTAGATTAAGACAAAAGCTGTAGAACATAATTACAAGTTTAAACATAGATTACAGATGTTCTACATGATTACAGATTTAGAACATAATTCGTCAGTAGATCAGCAGAGACACTTTTGTTTGTGAGGTATATAACAGACTCTGTCAATTGTTTCAATAAGAATTTCTTATTGTATGATAAGTAGCTAGGTTAATAAGCTACTGTGCTAGGTATATTCAAGGTAGTAAGTGGGGTGCTGAGAGAGGTAGCGGTGGGAGGAGTGGGTACTATTAGAGGAGGAGTTGCAGGAGCATATTCTGCATGTTTTTAGGTGTGTTATTAGTAAGGATTTGAAGTGGGTGAAAGATGTTACAGAGGTAATTGAGGGTGGAAGGGAGTTCTATAATTTGGCTATAGAGCAGGAAAATAATGCTTTTCCAGCAGAGTTATTTGCTCTAGTGACCTGTAGGAGGTTTTTGTTGCTGGATCCTAGTGGTCTGGTGGTAAGATAGGGTTGGAGTAAATTTTGAAGGGATGGGACTTTTAGTGGTTGGTTTTCTAGTTTGTGAGCAAGTGCAAGTTGGTACCATTGAAGGAGGTGAGGGAGCTCTAGCCAGTCCAGCTCTGCCAGTGAGAGACAGTGGTGACTATGGTAAGGTGCCCCTGTGGCAAATTTTGCAATTTTATTGTAGCAGGTTTCAAACTTATTTAGATCATATTGTCTTAGGTTTGTATATATTGGGGAGGTGTAAAGTAGGGTGGAGATAAGGTGAGAATTTGCTACTGAAATCTTTGCTGCTTTGGTAAGTAGTTGCTGATTTCTATATAATGCCCCTAGTTTTTTGTGGACTTTTCTAATGGTCATGGATATGTGAATGTCAAAGTTCAGTTTATTATCTATTTCTACTCCTAGCAATTTTATGTGTTCTGTAGGATGGACAGTTGTGTTGTCTTTTGCTGTGATGTTAAAGTGAGAGAGGTTTTGGGTAGGTTAGGTGGGTTGGAAGATTAGTAATTTAGTTTTGTTTGGGTTGAGTATTAACTGGTCACTAGATAACCAAGTTTCCACAGAAAAAAAGGCATCTTGTGTGACTTTTTGCAGTTTGGGTAGGGAGTGGGCTGAGCAGATGATGGTTGAGTCATTTGCATATTGTATGAGTATGCTTTGCGTGGTGGCACAGGCTAGATTATTGGTGAAAATAGAGAAGAGTAGGAGACCAAGTATGGACCCTTGGGGAACCCCTATGGAGACAGGTAGTTGGGGGATAGGTCATCCTGCCATACAATGGATTGTTGGTGGTCAGATAGGTAACTTTGAAGCCAGTCAGTGACTGATTGAGAGAAGGATAGGTTGTTGAGAAGAGAGATGGGTTTTTTTGTGTGGTACCATGTTGAAAGCTTTAGATAGGTCTAGGAAAGTAGCTGAGGAAAGGTAGCCAGCATTTTTATGTTGTAGGATAGTGTTTGTGAAAGACAGTAATGCAGTGGTGGTGCTATGGTTTGGTCGGAAACCATGTTGGGTGTTGGAGAGGAGGTTGTTTGCAAGGAGGTGATCTGAGACCTGAGACTGGAGAGAGAATAGCTATGGGGTGGTAATTGGTTAGCTCTGTGGAGGGGCCACCTTTGTGAAAGGGAATTATGTGTGATACTTTCCAAAGTGTGGGGACGTACCTTTCTGATAGAGATCTGTTTATCAAGATGGATACCAGGTAGGCTAGAACGTCAGCTGCGAGTTGTAGGTATTCACTTGGGAGGTTGTCTGCTGCTAATTTGGTGGGTTTAAGTTTAGTTAACAGTTTCTTTATTTTGGAGGTAGGAACAGGGGAGAACGAGAAGCTAGTGGGGAGATTGCTAGTTGGAGTTAAAGGTGTGGGTTTGGGGGGGTTGTGTTGTCTAGCTAGTGATAGTATGGTTTGTGTGAAATGTATGTTGAAGGAGGTAGCAATTGTTTCAGTGGAGTGAATGATGTTTGGAGTGGGGGTACCACTCCTGGGTGGAGGATAGAGTTTATTGAGGACCAGAATTGTTTGTGGTTATGTTGGAACGAGGTAAGGGCAGACTTGCACTACTGGATTTTGCCCTGTTTTATTAGCTTTTTGACTATATTGCGTAGTTCTAGGAATTTCTGTCTAGTAGAGTGGGTTTTGGTTTTGCGCTAGTGCTCCCAGGCTTTATCCCTGATTTTAGTTTCAGGCTTAGTGGTTTTCTGTAGCAATGGGGATGGTTGGACCCTGGTTCTGGAAATTCTTATGGGGGTGTGATAATTAAGGATGCTCAGAAAGGTATTATTAAAGTAGTCAACTGCGTCATCTAGACTGAGATACTTTAGAGGTTGCCAGTTACATACTTTAAGGGATGAGTTGAATGAGAAAGGGTTAAGGTTTATTTTTTTTTTTGCTTATTTGATGGTAGATGACAGGTTTTGCTTGATATAGGTGCTTTCTGAGAAGGAATGTTGGGGAGTGATCACTAAGGCTGTCTGCTAGGCAGACAGCTATATAAGACTGGGGACTCTTACTGACTAGTATCCAATCTAGGATAGTGTGTTTGTTGGAGATTTTATTTATTCTAGTAGGTGATTGAACAAGTCGGGTGAAGTCATGAAAGTTTATATGATGGGTTGGGTGGTTGCTCAAACAGGTTTTCCAGTCGGTGTTGAAATCACCTAAAATTATAATTTCTTGGGGAAAATGGTAGGTAGTCCAGTTGAGGAGGTTTTCTAGTGGAGGGATGTTTTGGCCAGGTGGGAAGTAGCATCCTATTATGTTGATTGTTTCATTTTGGTTTACTTTCTTCCTTACCTATTTGGGGAGCTGCTGAGTTTAAGATCTGGATGTTTAGATGCTGTTTAAATATTATAGCTATGTTGCCTCCTTTTTCATTTAGTCGGTCTACTCTTAGTATGCTGTAGCTGGTAGGCAGGATCTGCTCATTGGTAATGTGTGGCTTTAGGATTAATATATCAGGGGAGTACAAGTCTATGGTGGCGTGTACTTTTATGAACCTTGTTGGATATGTTTAGGCTTAACAGAAGGAGGTTGTTTGGTTTTCTATTGGCTGTGATTTGTGAGAAATGGTGGTCTTTGGTCTGATTATGAGGGGTGGGATTGGAGAGTGAGGGGGGCCGGGATTTGGGTGGATGTCTCCACTTAGTGCTAGTTTTGATATGGCTGAGATTATTAGTTTTATCAATTTCTGAATTTGCTTGCTTATAAGGGAAGATTTATGATTGTGTTCTGTGGGTAACTAATAGGTATGGTGGTAGGGTTATTATGTTGAGTTGTGTGAATGCTTTATGTTTAGTTACTGTGGTAGACAGACTATATGGAGGGTGCATAGGGAAAGTTTTTGACCTGGTGGGACAGTAGCAGAGTAGGGGTGATATAAGAGTGGTAGTGAGAGTAACAGTACAGTAGTAGAGGTTCAGTGGGAGAATGGGGGAGGTATGGTAAGATGTTATGTAAGCAAGGACTGTGCATATAGTGAGTATAGGTATGATGTGCTTATACATGTTAGCAGAGCAGGGATAGTAGTGGAAAGCTGGAAGGGTGGTGGTGTAGTGATGTGGTTGGTTGTTTGAAAGATGGGAGTGGTTACAGTTACCAATAAAGGTAGGAGCACTGGGGGCAGGTGAGAATTGGGGGCAGGGAGGGGAGTGAAGCGGGCAAGAGACCCTGTTAGCGGCTCTTAGGAGGGGCTGGAAACAGGTAATTGAGTGCACTGCTATAGTATATATGATAGTGTATGTGGAGAGTGAGCTGTGCCTAAGTACAGGTAGGTAATAGGTCATGTGTCAGGGCTGAGTAAATAGTGTGCTATGGTCAAAAAAGATAGCTATAAGCAGGCTTGGGCCTATAGTATAGGCTACCTATAGGCAGGGCTGAGCATATAGTGCTCAAGGGTTATTTAAATGTAACTAAGCAGCTATTCTCTTGCCTAGACACTTCCCAAGTAACCCTTTACAATTTAGGCAGGCTGGTGGTAAATATGGTAGTAGTGGTGAGAAAAATAAATATGGGCTTTGCCTTACATAGTCACAAAGCACTTTCACTGGGAGTCTGAGGCTCTTTCAGCCCAGTGTTCCATTAATTAGGAGTCTGCTGTTGATGTCGTGGGGTCCTTAGGATGTAAAAATGACCACTTGCTAGTTATAAGGAAAGATGTCCAGCAGGGTGGTGCCGAGGAAGGGTTGGTTACTAGGAGAGGAGAAAAGTTTAACAGTCAACACGTGCAGTATATACACTCACTTACTAACACTTTACCATAATGTACACATTTAAGGCAGTATGCATAGGAATATAGTTTCCTAAATTCAGCACAGTCATTTAGTTCCAAATGTTATCAGTCCTATGTACCAATGAGCATTTTTTACTGGCTGGAAGCTCCTTAATTTAACTATGCCTGAAGTATGTGAGACATTTCTATCTACTGTTATACTGTTTTTGAGTTCAGTGGCTCGGATTTAGTCTGTTTAGCAATGATAGTGCCTTCATCCAGAAAAAAAAACTGTACAGAACTACGAACAGCTTTTTTAGCAAATGGGATCAAATTTACATT
Organism: Protopterus annectens; assembly: GCF_019279795.1. Lineage (NCBI taxonomy): Eukaryota > Metazoa > Chordata > Ceratodontiformes > Protopteridae > Protopterus > Protopterus annectens. Next base: position 1,139,669,957 of record NC_056743.1, on the reverse strand, counting down.
CCTGTAGTATGCGAGCTGCTTTTAATTACTGTAATACAGTTTCTGAGTTTGGCGGCTATGATTTAGTCTATTTAGCAATGGATAACACTTTTAACAGTAAAAACAAACTGTGTACAGCTCTTCAAACAGCTGTTTAAACAGGGACTTCTCAATTTAACCTTCCTATATTATGCAAGCTGTTTCTCTCTACTGTAATACTGTTGGTGTGTTCGGCAACTCTGTATTAGCTTGTTTAGCAACGGATAATACATTCATCAGTAAATAAACTCCATACATCGTAGCACTCTACCTACCTCCAGGAAGCAATCCAAACATAATTGAAGACCTCCTCTACTAGTCCTCAACTACCCTTAACCAAGAAACTATAATAATGGGAGAATTAAATATCGATTGGACTACATTGTTCCTCCCAAAATACCTCAAACTTCATAAACCTACATGGCTACAACCAACTTATTAATACCCCCACAAGACGGGACAACCATAGCAAAAAAGAATCAATAATCCTAGACTGGACACTCAAACTCTAATCCACTACATTACCAAGTAGGTTGCCTTCTTGACACCCTAAGCGATAACTGACCAACCTACCTACTAAGACACTGCATAGTCATTTCAAGACCCACCATTTATAAACATATTAGAAACATTAGATACCTCCAAAAACCTCTTACAGCTATGCAGTTGGAGCCCAGTAAAACACCTACACCTTGACCAAGCAGTCCAATATTTCAATGAAAAATCCCATGACTCCCTAAACAAATTGACACCCATCAGAAAGATACACATAAAATCAAAACCCTCACAGTGGCTAACAGCTGAAACTAGGTCAATCCTAAATCAAAGAGACAGCATGGAACCACTACCAAAAAACAAAACCCCAAACTTCCTTGCAAAACTATTAAAGGCAAATTAAACAAGACAACGTACAATATTAAATACAAATTTAAGAATAACACCAAAAAAAATCCCCAAACATTCTGGGGAGCCATAAACCAACTACTAAGACCTAGGCAACCCGCCACCCTACCACCCTCCACAACAAACTCCACAGACAGCATAGCATCTCAGTTCAGTATTCATTTCGTAATTCTATACAATCCCTAATTAAAATAACACCAGCACTCCACTAACCATTACCACAAACCCTGAAAACAACCAAATCTTTTTCACTACAACACCAACCAAATGCCAGCAATAAAAATCACCTATCTAAACTCAAACCCACATCCCCAGCTGCTGACCAACTCCCTACAGAATTTTGTAAAATCTCTGCAAATATCATCTCTTACCTCATATCAATCCTCATCAGTAGAACTATAACTGAAAAATATATCCCTAAACTCTGGAAAATCTCCTACATACCCCCCTACACAAAGGTGGCACCTCCACCGAACTCACTAATTATCAACCTATCTCTATTCTCTCTCCCATAGCAAAAATAGTAAAAATAATTCATACATTCACAACTACTGGGCCAGATGCTGAAAAACAACCTCCTGTTCTCGTTACAAGATAGCTTTAGACCTAAACATAGTACAACAACAGCACTACTTAGTTTTTACAGTACAATCAACCACCACAGAAACAACCTACTTGTCGCTTCCATCTTCTTAGACATGTCCAAGGCCTTTGACACTGTGTGCCACCAAAAGCTCATTAATGAACTAGCATCCTTAAGTGTCTCACAGTCTGCCCTATCCTGGTTTGCCAGCTATCTATCTGACCGACAGCAGGCAGTTAGAGGGCAAACTCATCTTTCCCTTCTCCTACCAGTCTCCACTGGCATACCTCAAGGTTGAATACTTGGCTCACTCCTTTTCTCCATTTTCACAAATAAAATGTCCACAGCTACTAAACATATACCCACAAACCAATATGCAGATGGATCCTCCCTCACATGTGCTGCCCCCTCTCTTCCCAAACTCCTACAAAAAACACAACAAGTCTTCCTAGACATATAAAAATACCTCTCAAACTGTCAACTCATTCTCAATCCCAACAAAACAAAGCTAATGGTATTCACAACCAAAAGAAAACATAGTAATAATCCCCCCTTTATAATATACTCATCAAATAATACAAAAATTAGACACAGTCAATGGCACCAAACTTCTTGGAGCTACAATAGACAAAAACCTCAAATTTGACAGGCACCTAGCACTAACAATCAAAAAGGTCCACATTAAATTAGGGTCACTGTACAATATCAAACCCTTCCTCTCTGATACCACCAGACAATCCATTTCTAGAACTCACCTCCTGACTACACTCTTATATGCATCACCAATCTTGACCAACCTAAGGAAATCAGACCTAAATAAACTGGAAACATGTTATAACAAAATAGCAAGATTTGCCACTAACCTACCATCCAGATCACATCACTGTTCAGCATTACTATCCTTAAGATGGTTGGAAATCCCCAGTCTACACACTTACAACCAAATAGTCCTAGCACACTCCATTCGAAACCACCCAGACAACTGTCCAGTCCTTAGAAATCTTATTAAACCCCAAACCAACCATCAGTCTTTAAGATCCTCTTAAAAACTCTGACTAAATAGAACCAAACCAAACAACAGACATGATGAGGCATTATATTCCAACAAAATTGCAAAACTCTGGAATTCAATGGCATAAAAAATATTCAACACACCCAACCCATCAAATTTTAAAAGCATGCTAAAAGAACACCTAATCAATAAAAGTCTATGCTTCTGCAACAAGCCAGACTAAACAAACAAATAAAAAAAACACTCTTGCAATCATCTCCCTTCCAGCACCTCTTCATTATAAAACAACAAAAATACTACTATACGTCCTCTCTTCTTCCTTGAATGTTATCATACCAACTACTTTTTCTGCCCTCACAAGCACATAAGACACTTCCAACTTATCTAGCTACACCTCTACTGTAACTACAATGCAGACACTAACCTAAAATGTTTTATTACATCCTTTTAAATATAGTTATTACTCTGGTAAAAGAACATTATGTCAAAATCATATTAAAGTATCTATTTGTTATCATCACTTTCAATTCATTATATATCAAAATTGTATGTAAGTATGCTGTTACTATTCCAAACTGTAAATATTTGTCCTGTAAACGTTTAAGTAAATAGTTATCTTGTTAACTTTTATGAGGAGCTTTTCTCCCCGGGCCTCCACTGAAAATGGGCCAAATCTCAGCTGGTCTTCCCCAGTAAACAAATGTAAAATAAATAAAGAAAGAAAGGAAAAAAATATATTTTTATTTATTTATTTGACATTTGTTTACCGGGGTGGTCTGACTGGGTCTACAGAACTCGTTTTCAGCAGAGGCCCGGGGAGAAAAGCTCCACATACAGTACAATACAAATACAGTATAATCCAATACAATAAAGATTACATTAAAAATACTATACAAAAAATAAGTTGAAAGAACAAACTGCTACAAGAGGTTGTAATATATTACTATGGATTTACTACATAACACTGAAAACTCAAAACACTGAAAATGAGAAAACTTCATAATATAGAAGACCAAAACACTTTAACTTCAAAACACTGAAAACTCAAAACACTGAAACTCAAAACACTGAAAACACATATCATACATATACTGAGTTTAAACAACATAAATCATAGCACTTTCCACCAAGTGTAAGCAGGGGGGCAAGCCCCCCTGCACTCCCTTAAGTGATATATTTAAGTAGCAGGGGGTGTGGGGGCGTATCTACTACTTATTTTTCTTTGGTAGTGTAATTTGTCCATTGGTAGTAAGTGACTTTTTTAATTCTAAAAAACAGTCTGGATTTGAATAACTGCACAAATATATATTTGTCCTGTGTGCCACCAGGAAGGTACTTTGTCAGAAACAGGTGCAGTGATTCTAGCAATGTTCTTAGTTCATGAGAGCAATATTTATAATCTGCATTTATTTTAGGCTTTGTCCAGATTTCTTGCACTAAGAGGTCGAGGTGTGTGTGTGTGAGAGAGTGAAATGCCCTAGTTAGTGTTAGCAGATGGAATTTATTTTCAAGTGCATTTTCAAGGAATTGTGAGCTTAAAATGTGCAACTGTTTTGTTTAGCAAATGGTATCACTATTGTGGTATAGAATTTTAAAGCAGCACAGCAGGTAGCCTTCTTGCATTTTGATACAGAAGGCTATAGGTTCTACTCCCCCTGCATGTAGATTTGTATTTTAAGGGGGTGGAGTCCTACAGTCCTGAGTATGTCCTCCTTTGGATGAGATGCCTAATAACTATGAACTTGTTTTTCAGCTTGCCACATATTCCCTATTGCAATATACCAGTTTACCATTTTTTTTAATATAACATAAGCAATTTATTCTTCAAGGGCAGCAGGCATTGAATTTGTAGATGAAACAATGAAATATAAAGTTGTTTTCTAGCAACAACCTCTTCATTGGTTTCAGATCTCTTTAATGTGGAATTATTCAGATGACTTTTACTTCTACAGAGATTCTGCATATTGATTGATATTGGTGGATTGTATGACAGAAGTTTGAGTGGCCCTTTATGGTTGAAATGTTCTGAACTGGGCAGGTTGTCATTATTCGTTCATATGATTTGTTTCATTGCTTAAAGGAAAATATCTTCAGAACTATAAATTTAAAACACACTCTAACAAGTGGTGCTGTATTATACAAGGGATATAATTCAGTTATTACATAGCATAATTAATACAGTCAGGAAAGTGAATCAAAAAACTTTTGCATGGTTCTAAAAATGTGTGCAAGGAGCCTATGATTTGAAAACAGCACAAAGGGTAAACTTACCCTGCCTCTGGCCAGAAGCATTTTCTTTGAATGTGGGTTTCAATGTTGTTTCAGTGAATGTGGGTTTCAAAGGTAGAGTAGTTTTAATGCTAAGTTTTTTGTAAGACTATTGACTATTTTTTTGTTTAGATTTAAATGCCTATCAGTTGTTGTGCTAAAAAATTTTGAAAAAAAGTTGTAAATGAAATCCAAATATCTGTAATCATTGTAGAAGTAAAGCATAAAACAATATGCACACTGAGAGATTTGAACAGTGTCTATGACAAATGGGGAGAAATAGCCAAGTAATGGGACACTGGAATGGCTACATGGGCGAGGGGGGCTGTGTGGGTGGGGCTCTGGGTTTGCACCCCCCTGCAAAAAATCCTGTGGGCTCCCTTGGTTACATGTAATCGGATCATAGGAATGAGGGGGAGTGGTTTGCTTAGGATAAGAGTAGAGGTGCTGGGGGAGGGTGGGATATGGGGGAAGGGCAGGGGAGCGGAGTGAGCGGAGCAAACAGAGCGGGGAAAAAAACCTCAGATGGTTTACCAATAAACAATCAGTGAGGTAGGATGTTCATGGATACAAAAGACAAGTTGTCTGGACTCTAAATACTTGTCTCGAGTCATAGCATCTAATTTTATATTTATGGGCTTTTCAATGTCTTTCCAGGGATATGTTGCACTGATAAGAGTGAAATATGCTGAAGTGTTAATGTAGCTTCTCCCTCAGCAGTAAAAAGGCCTATGAGTGTGGGTGAATGAGTGGGGGTTGGGATATCCTTCCAGCAGATTCAACACTACAAAACAATGCACACTAGAGTCACTTAACAAATTAAGTTATGTGCATATTGTCTTACACAGACTTTATTTGTTGCTTGTGTACTTCTTGCCAACTGCAGGTGAAATTCAGCTGTGCAAGTTCTTTAGGTAGCACGATATGATAAGTCTGACTACTGCTGCTGCTGCAGAAGGTATATATGCTTGTTTCACTGGGAGGGAGAAAGAGAAAAAAAGTTAAGGATTTCTTGATGGCTGAACTAGTTAGGTACAGTACTATTTGTCTATACTCATCCACCTTAAGTAATGTTTAGCAAACAAGAGTAGTGCACTATATTTCACAGTTTTGCATTTCAGCTTTCTAACCTTTAAACAAGACAATAAGCATACAGGATATATTTGTAGGTATGCAAGTTTGGGATTACTAAGAACAAAAATGGTGGCTTCCACAGCATAGAATGACAGAAAGAAAAATACACTAAAGTAACAAGAGATATGTGTATGCATGCAAGTGTGGGGTTACTGAGATGTAGGTTTACAGATGTTAGAGGGACAGGAGGCAACCCTATCCGTTAGTTCCCACTCTTTGCTACACAACATACAGTCTGTAAATCTGATATTTAAGCACTTAGAAAAGGCAGCCAGCTGGAGTGTGTAACATATATAAAAATAAAAAAGGAAGCAACTCTAGAAAATTACAAAATTCTTTGCAATCAGAAGCTCTCATATACTAACAATCACCTACATTATCCAGTAACTGTTCTGTTCATACAAACATAAAATCAGGTATTACAACAGAAGCCTTCAGTAGAAAGGGATCTGCTAAACAGGTGCTGAAGGATGTGTATCAGGACTGATTATCTGTAACAATTTTATAGCTAACATAAGAAAATCATCTTTACTTATAGAGATCATGACTTCAACTGAATAATGTTTAACCTTTTGAGTTTCTTAACAGGTATATTCTGGGGCCTACAAGGCAATGAAGCTGTGCCCCTTCAAGAGATTTCTTGCCCCAGACACATTCAATAGCATCCCCAGTTAAACTCTGTGTCCCTTTAAAGATGGTTCTTCTATGCCCAGTCCGGACTTTGGAAAAACTGAGGAGGATGTGGCTGATCCTGATTCATGGTTGCCAAAAGGACTACACCAGAAGATGCTAGAGAGGCAAGTGAGAGGTCTAAGGAACAACAGAGATCCACTGTAGGTTCACCCACCCTTGGTTATGCAGCAGAAGGAACTGCAGAAGTTGAATGAACAGGAGCAAGGTAAGTATCCATGTTGTAACTAAGGAGGATGCATCAGATATGACTAGGATCACTGAAATAAGTCAGATGAAAGTAAGTTGCCAAAACTTTATACAAGTAGCAGACTAACACTTATTCAAAGTCAGAGTCCCCAAAACATAGTAATGCACAAGCGGTACAATAAAATCCTGCCAGAAACTCCTTAAAATTAAAATGAGTCTAACAGAAATAAAGTGGCAAGTATGTTGTCACAGCATGAATCCAAGCACTACATGCCCAGTAAATACACAAGCAGTACACTAAAATCCTGTCAGAACCTCTATGAAGTAAAATTAGTCTGACAGAATAAATGTCAGGTAAGTTGTCACAGTGTGGACACAAATACTACATGCTCTGTCATTGTCCCTGCTCAAATGAAACACCCTCATGCAAACTTTTATAAAAACATAAAAAGTTTGTATAAGCAGTATACCGCTATACCAAATAAGCCCCCACACTATCAGAAACTAAAAATACTGGTCCCACATGAGAAACAGACAGTAGTTATGAAATACCATGTTTCTTGAAGGGAGTTAAAACAGCAGCAATAAATGTTGTTGCTGAAGTAGCATGAAATCACTAAACATATTAAAATAAATATTTTTTTGTCTGGAAGGGTTCCCCCAAAGGGGATTTATCTGACAGAAAGGAGATGAAAGGACAGCTGCTGCTCTTATAAAGTCTCTGAGCTGCTGCTTCACAAGGTGGCAAGAAAGTACTGAAGACTTTCACCTCTGACTGCTGATTTTACCTCTTCAGGGAAATCAGCAGTAAGAGTCAAGGTTAGTACACTGCCCCTGGAGCCCTTAAGCTGAACCTTCTCTCTTGTGAGACTCAAACCCTGCACTTTGCGCTTGTAAGGCAAACACCTTAACCATTAAGCCACCCTCCTACTGAACCTCACCTGAATATTCTGCTTGTACTACTAATCTAGACGTATCTTCTTCTTCTTCTTCTTCTGCTTTTTCTTCTCTCTCTCTACCAAGTTTGATATTGTATACTTTGCTGTTGAGGTTGTTATAAAAGCTGTATTGTCATTGTATACTTTGTACTGTGGAGCTTTTCTCCCTGGGCCTAGGCTGAAAAAGGGCGCAAGCTCAGTCAGACTATCCCAGTCAATAAATGTTAAATAAATCAATAAATAAGTATAGAGGGGGTGACAAAAGAGGTATAAATTGTGGACTGGAATATGACTAATCATACAAATGTAACCTGGTTTGGTATGGTTGGAAGTCAGAGGGCTAGTAATTTGTGGAGGATTACAATATTGTGAACTGGTCAGCCACTCAGAGCCCACAGCTGTGAGGGGGCTTGACCAGAAAAGAGCTACAAAGTAACATCTGCTTTCTGGTCAGCCACTCAGAGCCCACAGCTGTGAGGGGGCTTGAGAAGAACAGTAACATAAGCCAACACCACTTCCAACTATACTCTTACTCTTGTTTGTATACTTGTTTGTGTTTGTTTAGTTAAGTAAAGACATGGTGCATTTATTTACTTGCACTCAGCCATTCAATTTGTGGACTTTCTGCTGTTTGCCTGTGCAGTAAGCCCATTAATATTAAAGAGTAATGGTTCACAACAGTTAAAACAGCAGTAAGAGATGCTCCTGCTATAGTAGAATGAGGTAAGTCCCCCCTACCATCTCTCAGTACTGGCAAGACACCAAATATTTCGGCATCCATGCTGAGCCTGAAAAGTTTGCTCAAGCTCACTGATGCTGAAATTTTGAAGGTTTCTGAGAATGAAACCATTTTCCTTAGTACATCTGGAAGACAGCTAGATCTGCTCTGCTGGAAATCAATGCATGCAACCTTGTTTTTATGCTGCATCAGCACACATCTCACATGTGCCTGAATTTGACTTGTAGCTTTGTCCTGTCCTTTGTAACATTTTTGATTTTGTTGTAAACCAGTGAGGATTACAGTCTGTCAGTAATTCCACCATACACTCCAGTTGAATTCCAAGCCCAAAGGAGGTCTCCTCTATAAACGAAGCTCAGTTAAAATATCAGTAATTTATTTTATTTTAACAACATGAAAAACAAACCGACTTCACACAATATAAAAAAAACGGACGCTTTTTTTTTTTACCTACCGGGAACATCAACAGAGTCATTTTCAAAGTTCCTGCCCTTACTTTAAATAGACCCAACACCTAATTAATTAATCAATCAATTCATTCCTAGTTAAAGAAATACAACTACATAAACCTATAGCTCTTATTTTCTATAGGTAAACAAACTATCTTGCCACTTTTTATACATTAAAACCATAAATATGTGATCACAAAAATCATACCATTTCACATATTTTTTAAAAAACATATATATAATTAAACACATATTACTCTTATAAACAGTAATTAATATAAAAATACATAAATAAATTATCAATTCAATAATTTTCAAGTTGTACTAAAAGTCATTATATGCTTTAACCATTATTACATATATATATATAATATTTAATATTTATTAGCTCTAATTTTAAGTTGGCATAAGTGAAATGTGGTCATTTAAACCCAGTTGAGCATCTAACACAATTGCCCATGTAGCATTTAACTTTTAACTCCAAGTTCCTTCCCCACTTCCTCCCACCCACCTCTCCCTTCACCCTGTTCTATAACCCAAATTTTTAAATCTTTTAAATGGCAAAAGCAAATGTGTCTATAATAAAGTGCATTTTCTTCTCTCCTATTAATATCATATATGTGCCTATATATCCCTTTGTTCAAACTCCTCTCTGTCTTTCCCACATAATATGAGCCACATATGCATTTTGCCAAATACACTATTCCCTTTGACTGACAATTATAATAATCCTTAGGTCTATATCTATACAATATACTCTATATATCCTTAAAATGGACAATACACAAATGGACATTGTAATGACATATACTTAGACACTTTATACTACTAGAACTTCCTCTTGATTCTTACTACTTGTTCCTCTCAAATATTTCCTTCTTTAACCTATTAGAAATACCAAATTTTTTATTAACTTAGAAAATATTTTTGCTACTATTGGGCATAGATGAGAATTTAATCAATAGTATCTTGATTATTCTTGATTCTTGATAATATATAGTATCTTTATATACATCATATATACATCCTTTATCTACCTATTTCATCGCTCCCACTTACCTCTGTTTACCTTACCTTTTTAATTTTATATTTCACTTAACATTATTCTTTCCACCCTTTTTCTTTCTTTTCTACATTATTTTTATCTCTTATCTAGTATATCTTTTCCTGAAAAGGGTTCTGTTGAAAAACTGTAACCTCATACTCTCTCCTCTCCCTGTCATCCTTATCTTACTAATAATTATCATCTCTAATCATCTCTCCATTCTGGCGACCAATGGAAGCAGAAAGTCCCTAAGTCCGTTTTTTTTTTATTTTGTGAGTCAGTTTTGTTTTTTGTTAAATAAATAAATAAACTACTGATATTTTAAAATTTTGAACTTTGAGAGACCTCGACCTTTCTTTAACTTAACTGATGGTAGGAGTTACTGGGAGTTTACTGGTTACTTCAGTCGTTCCATTGGATTACTTGTAGTCTGTCAGTAATATCGGATATTATTGTTTCATTATTCTTGTATCCTAAAAATGTGTTTCAGTGCAAAATGTGTTGTCCTGTAGACTTTTTAAGTGAAATTAATTAATACTTAAATAATGTTTCTAATTTTGGGCCTTTCAACTTCTCTTTTTTGTTGGCTTTGTCCAGAATTAAATGCTGTCGCCTCACAGCAAAAGGTTCCCTGGTTCAATTCTCTGCTGAGGTGCCTTCTGTGCAAAATCTGAATATCCTTCCTGTGTTTGTGTGGTTTCCTCCCAAATTCCAAAGGCATGCAGTAAGTGGATTGGATACTCTAAACTGGTCAGGTATGAGCCCGCTTGCGAGTGTATGATGTAAAAGAAATACCTCGGAAGGGCTAGCCACCCGGCAGTGTAAACCTTGACTCTAGATGATTGTCTGAAAAGTACATGAATTAGCTACATCCTAGTGTATGCTGTGTTATAGAGGGCTAGTTACTAGACAACAGCAAGTCAAACATACAACATATTTGCACAAAGTGACAGTGTCAAAAGCTGTATGGTATGCTCAGGTTTGTTTATTTTGCTTTGAAGAAATGTTGAATACACCTCATATGATTTGCAACTGTTTATTTAAGTTCTTTCAATGATTATGCAGAGTGACAAATGAATAGGAACATTCTTACTTTTTTCCCCAAACCTTAACATTGGTTCATATGGCCTGCAACAGTTAAATACATTTCAATTTCTCTCCTTATACAGAGTTATTAAAACCTAAAAGAAAAATCTAGCCAAGCTAGATTTTCCACTGTGATTCATCAAAACCTCATTTTTTTAGAGGTACATGAGATATATGCAAATAATTCCTTAAAGACATCTTGTGTTTCAGCTATATGGCGGCTCTGAATCCCCATGACTTTTTTTTTCTGTTTTAAGTCTGTCATGGACATATTCAGGACAATAAAGTTAAACCCCAATAGCTGTGGACATACATGTTTTATCCTTCTTATGCTCTCATCAGCACAGCATATGTGGATTGTTTGGGTAACCTTTGGAAATATAGGGTTATCATACCAGCTGATGTCCATAACCATTAGGGTGTCATTAAAATATCCCAGCTAACAAACTAAAACAATGAGTAACAAGGTCACACAGACAAACCAATAAGTAAAAACTAGAAGAAAAATCTAGCTTTCCACTTTGTGATTCCTTAAAACATCTTGTATTTGAGGTATGTGGGATATATGCAAATGACCCCCTTAAAGACATCATGTGTTTCAGCTATATGGCAGTTCTGAATGCCCGTGACTATTTTTTTTTCCTTTCTAAGTCTGTTATGGCCAGTTCAGGCTAATAAACCCTTCTACCTGTGGACATATACGTTTCAGCCTTCTTATAGCCTCATCAGCATAAGTGGACTGTTTAGCTAACCCTTGGAAGCACAGGGTTGTCATACCCAGCTGATGTCCATAACCATTAGAATGTCTGCAAAATATCCCAGCTAACAAAATAAAACAATGAGTAACAAGGTCACACAGACAAACCAATCAATCAATAAAAACTACAAGAAAAGTCTAGCCAAGCTAGATTTTCCACTGTGCGATTCCTTAAAACCTCTTGTTTTAGAGGTACATGGGATATATATAATTGACCCCTTAAGGACATCAGGTGATTCAGCTATTGGCATCTAATTCTCAATAGAAAAAGCCAATACCAAGAGACTCTGGCTAACTAAGTTGCAGATGACTGCAGGCTAGGAGCAGTGATCAAACCCTGCATGAAATCTTGGCTCAAACAAATAGCTGGTGCCAGACTAATAAACTAAAGGTAAATGCTAAAAAATGCATTGTCATCTCCTTTGGAAAGACAGCTCCCTTAGGAGACTACAACACTGACAAAACACCCTACAAGATGGCCCAGTATTTTGGGATTTGGGAACTTATGTGGACAGTGACCTAACTTTTAAGCAACATGTGTCTACTGTAGTAAGAAAGCCCTTCTCTAATGCACAGCTCATAAATAATATTTGTTCTAAATCCAAAGATGCTATTATCCCCCATTTCTCAGCCCTCATTAGGCAATCACTGAGTATAATGCCCCTTTTGGCATGTATCTGTCCAGGCACATGCAACAACTGGAACACCCACAGAGATACCTTACAAAAAGGATAAAAGGCCTAAACAGCATGTCCTACATGGACTGCCTCTAAGCCCTATCACTATATTTGGTCTCTTACAAACTGCTAAGAAGTGAGCTTTGTCTAGCATGCATGTCATCCTCCGGCCCATTACTGATGGACTTGCTTCATATCCACAAGTCAAATGATATCAGAAATACTTGATCCAGCACCCTAAATATCTTCTGCAACATTAAGAGGGACAGGTATATCTTGCAGAGGAAACCATTGCTCTGGAACAGACTCCTTACCTACATAAAACAAAGCTCATCCTTGACCACATTCAAGTGTAGCTTGGATCAGTGGATGGAAATTAGGAAATTTACCCCATGACTGGACTTGTATGTGTGAAAGCCTGTGTTTATTAAATGTGTTTTTACAAGTTTTAGCAGAGTTATTTGAGCTGGACTTTGGTCTTTTCTTCTGTATTACTAATAAACAGAGACAGCTCCTAAATGCTTTATCCCAACAGATGGGTCTCCTCTAAATATCTATGTTTTGATCTAGTAATTATCATGAGAGCAATATATAAATATAGATCTTGGAAATAGTTTGGTGATTCCAAATTCCAATGGGATAGATTAATTTTAAGCACCAAATGGGATAATTGGTTAGGCTTAAAATGGCCCACAAGGACAGTTAGTCTAATACTATGAACCTATAAAAAAAGAGACTACTGACTGTTTGAAAAAGACTCTGCAAAGATAAGCAAGTCATCTAAATAAGAAAAATGTGAATGCCTTGCAGTCTGCAATGGACTGCTGCAGGAGCTAGACACTTAGTGAACATCCTTGGAGCAGCAGATGAACCAAAGGGTAATGCAGTGAGCTGAAAGTATAATCCAGGCTCACAATCTTAGCAAATATCTGAAATGTTTTGGTAAGAGGAAAGTGATAATAAACATTTTAAGTCTAGTGTTACAAAAAAACTGAGAGGGAGAATGAAAGGTAACAGGATTTCAAGGGATAACATTCTGAACTTTGGAACTTTCTTGTACTGGTTAAGAAAGGATAGGTCAAGAACTGGTCTCCAAGATAATTTTTTCTTTGGCACCAGAAAAAGTCTTGAATAAAAACCTTTTTCTTTTCCTTTCTGATTGAAAGACATTGGTTCTATTGCACCCACAGAAAGCATTTGCCAGATGACTGGAGGAAAAATGGACAACTGATCTGGAAGGTGTGGAATAATTTTCTGTAAAGAAGGGACAGACTTCCATTGCCACTGCTAGTCCTTTAGTTTTACCTTCAGATTCATCTGTCTGTCACAATTTGTTGCCAAACAGGAAAATGAAGAACTAGGTTCTGGGACAATTTTAAAGGATCGCCAGGGTGGGAAGGTGGTGGGAGTAGGGGATGCTACAATGGTCATTCCAAATTATTTCTTTTTTTCCTTGACGCTGTGAGTAGATCCATTCTGTGAGGAAGTTTGTGGTAATTGACTATGGCCATTTCCAAATTAATGGAAAACAACTGTTCCCTAGGCCAGAAAGGAGTCACCACAACGATCTTGGATATCAGTGGAAAGGTGGAAAAGCATACAGGAGCATTTCTGTCCAAGGAAAATAAAATGAAAGACATCTGTCGCTCAGGTCTTTTGGCATGGATTCGTGGACCAGAATCTTGAAAGCTGATTGTTCAGAGATGAAACAAATATCTCTACCTGACGAACTTCCCACAGATGTATCAAATCTTGGAAGACACACTGATCTAGTTTTCAGTTGTGAAGGTCTGCCCTTGCCCTGCTCAGCTTATCTGCTACCCAGTTTTGCTCTGACAATGCCTGAATGGTGAGATTGTGCTGTAAAGCTATATCCCAGACTAACATAGCTAGTCTGCAAGGGGGTACAGCAAGGTTCTCTGTTGCATGCTGACATACTACATGACTGTGGCATTGTCTGTAACAACTTGAAGAGGTCCTGCAGACCAAAGATGATAAGAGAGGTGAGTCCATTGATTAGGGCAAGCATCACTTTTATATTTATGTGGTTGCAGCTAGGAAGAAGAATTGGAGACCAGGATTTAGGGATATCTGCTGTCTCGACCATGTGATTTCTCTTCTGACAAATGCCAGCACTGGGATTTAAAAAGGCAATGTATATTGGTGCTGGGATCAAAGAGACTTCAGACACCATTGTGTCTTTCTCATGTGGAGTCTTGCCAGGAGAATCATGAGAATCATAAGACCCAAAATCCTGAGCTATTCCCTTGCATTGAACAAAGGCTGAGTGGAAAACCTTAGAAACAGATTTAGCTATAGGTCTATTTTTTTTTCCTTTGGAAGAAATGTTGTTTGAACTGAGGTGTCCAGCTGACAACCCCAAACACAGTCCTGTCTGAAGGAGTCAAAAAAGACTTTTGAATGTTTTCTTGGAACCCCAGCTTGTGTAAGAGATCTCTAACCCAAGTGAGGGATTCTTGACACTTTGAAAAAGACTCTGCAAAGATAAGCAAGTTGTCTAAATATGGAAAAAAGTGGATACCCTGTAGCCCTCGATAAGCTATAACTGGAGCTAGACACTTTGTGAACACTCTTGCTATAACCAATATCCCAAAGGTTAAAGCAGAGAACTGATAATGTAATCCAGATACCCAAAACCTTTAGAAACTCCTGAACTCTGAATAAATAGGGAAGTGATGACAAGCATATTTTAAAAGTATGTTACTAGGAAATGTGAATTAAAAAAAAGAGGTAATAGATTTTGAAGTGACATCATTTTGCACTTGGGCACCGTCGATCACAAATAGGTTTTGAAAAGAAAGATCTAGAACGGGTCTCCAAGTATTTTCTTTCTTAGGCACTAAAACATCTTTGAATAAAAACCCTTCCCCACCTGGAAAGGAGTAACTGATTCAATAAGTCCCTCAGACAGCATGTGATGAAGTACAGGTGGAAATGAACGAGTCTGATGTGGATGAGGAATTACCCCCTTGAAAGGAAAAATTTCCTCCCACTGCCATCTGTAACTTTGATGAATGATTTTCAAGATCCATTTGTTTGAAACTGTTTCCAAAGAGAATAATGGAGATTAAGACTTTATGGAAAGGAAAGGGGGATACCTGGGCGGGGGGAGGGGGGTACAATGTGCCTTGAACAGTGATGCTGACTTGCTGGACTGTCCTTACTTTTTGGGGGGTTCATGAAATCATTTTGGAACCCCCTTGTCATTTATTCATAAACATCTGTTTACCTGCACTTTGTTGTGATGGTTCTTTGCCAAACTTGGATAAGAGGTTAGAGAATCCCTTAGAAAATGTGGAATAGGAGGGCTGAAAAATCTTAAAGGTTCCTTGTATCAGCTTACCCCTTTCATCACTTTTTTATCTCTTCTGCTGCAGAGGAACCAAAAACTAAACCTCTACCCAAAGGAGAATTTACAATTTAATTTTTATATCATCTGAGAGATTCTGAGAACAAAGGCAGACAAACTTCCTCAAAACAGTAACAGTGGTCATGGCCCTGGAAGAAGTAGCAACTAAGTCATACACCGACTGTAAACAATAAATAGCAATTTGTACAGCTGAAGAAACTCAATTATTTAAGGCAGATTTATCATCAAAAGAAGAAACTGCAGACAGACATTCTTAATACCTTTATAATTAGTCAGACTAACAGAATAAACTTCAATAAATGAACCTGACAATTCAAAATCCTGAAAATTAGAAGTTGCATTTTTCTCCATACCCTGCAATAATCTTCCTATGCATATTAGAAAAGGTAGGACTAAAATTAACTAAATGTTTAACAGCAGTATGACTAAATAAAGCCATAGCTGCTGGGTAAGGTTTGGGAAGAGTGTATAAAAACTTAAACAACTGAGGAACTTTGCACATCCTAAATGCATTTTTAGGGACAGCTGGATGACTATCAGGAAATTGCAAGCGGTAATTCACACTTCTGCCAAAACTGAAAGAAATGGAGGAATGGGTGCAGGTTCTGGAAATTTCTTCTGTGACAGCTCATAGTATTTTCTGAGTGATTGAGAAACTTCAGAACTTCAGTGTTCTCCCGGTGAAAATACTGTCACATTCTGGAAATAGTCTCAGAAAAAGAGAAACCCACATATGGAGAATCAGAAACTGGGTTCTCCTCACAGTCTGAATAAGAAATCTGAGAAGAAATCCATATATCTATAGCTCCATCTTCCAGACCAGATACAAAATCTTGAATCTCTTCAGAAACCATCTTCCAAGAAGGATCAATAGTCTGAATTAAACCCTGAGCCAGACCCAATAAACCACTCCTGTTTAAGGAAATTTGAGGAGTAGTAGATACACACATATGTCGTTTCTTATTTCTCTTTGACAGAAAAAATGGGGCCAACAGTGTTATTAATGGCAGCATCAGCAGCTTTCTTAGGGATGGGCACAGTATTCTGACAAAACATGGAAGTCTTTCCTGTTCCCTTTACCAGACAGATCCAAGGTAAAAGATGAATGGTCTTTATACCTCTCAGCTATACAATTTTTGCAGAATTTCCAGATTTCTGCCTCATACTTTTAGTCTGTTTTTCATAAAACCATGATTTTCTGGTAAATCAGCAGCAAATCATTAAAGATTGATGTTAGAAAATAATGACAGACATTTGAGTTTCAGACTTCATACCCTTCAGAAAATTCATGCTAATGCAAAACCTGTTATTCAATCAAATTAATAAGTTTGTAAGAGCAATATTTAAAAACTGCCCCTCTTTTTGTCCCTTTGTCCACTTTTATTTATGGCGTTGTCTAGATTACTTGCTCTAAGAGGGTGAGAGGTATGATGGTCTTAGGAACAAACAATGGCCACAGCAGAGTCATCCTTCTGTGGAGGCAAAATGCTAGCCTGTTGTGATGGCAAAGGCTGTTTGCTTAACTTTTTCTTTTTGTGGCTGGAAGAAGGACCAACAGTGGGTCCAGTAGTTTGCTCCATGGCCAAGTCGAAAATTGTAACTAATTGAAAACAAGCAGCAAAAGCTAGTAAAAAGCATAGTAAACCACCACTTTAAAATACTTTGCAAGCCCCACAAAGTGAAATAAACACAATTTCTCCAAGGAAGAATTGTTTGCCAATTACTGTAAACAGCAGTTAATCTGACAGGAAAAAAGTCTGCTCTTGTTTAAAAGTACAATATAGTCTCATGATAGTTCATTAAAACAAAAAATCCTTGCTTAAAAATAACTTTCCTGAACAGGAAAGTATAAATAAGAAATCATTTTAAAAATGGAAGCTTTTCCCCCAAAGTGAAGTTATCTGCCCAGTAAAGGAAAACCACAAGCTGCCAATCCTTGAAAGTCTCAGAGGAGCATATTGTTTGGTGGCAGGAAAGTTCTGAAGAGCTTGGCACTGAAACCTATCCTTTTAGTCAGCTCAGCTCATGCTGCCTGATTATTTGGGCTTGTGGAAGGGGCCCTGAAACTTTAGAAACTGTCCAGTTGTTATTTTGTATGCAGGTAACAATTCCATATAGCTAAGGGTACTGCAGCAATGATTAATATGATGGACGTTCCATTTATGTGAGAGTTCCTGTTGCCAAAGACAGAACTGGAGACCCAGATTGTGGGAAAGAATTAAAAACTTACCAGGGAGGAAGGGGGCACATTCTGCAGATAGTCATTCAAATTGTTATGCTGTCCTTGTTTCTGATGGGCTCTTCCTTTCTTTTTGGAACCCTTTTACCACTTGTTTCAATTCTGCTTACCAGTATCTTGCTGTGTCTGCTTATTACACTTTTTATAACATGGTGCAGAGGTATCTGTCAAGCCCTTAACAAATTTGGAGAAAAATCCTGAGAATCTCTTGAATCAGCTTCCATCCTTCTCATCACCCTTTTTAATATCTTCCACAGGAGGTGGCTCAAACACAAGCTTTCTAACTAAAGAAGAATTCAAAATGTTAGGTTTGACATCCTCAGGGAGGTTTTTATCTGCATCCTAGCAAACCTTCTCGTAACTGGTCGAAAAGCAGGAGCTCTGGAAATGGCATCAACTAAATCATCAACACACATCACAGAGTGCTTAATCATTTGAAACACAGAAATAATAAGATTACAAAAAGATGATCTTTCCTCAAAAGAGGGAACTGAAACTATAGTATCCCTCATATTCTCAAAAGAGGTAAGCATAAACTTCAACATGTTAGCCTAACATTTAAAGAATTCTAAAAGTAAGTGTTGCAGAAAAGTACACTTTTTCCAAAATCTTTCAAAGACTTTCCCATCCTTTTCAGAAGGAGCGGGATTAGAATTTTACAGATGTTTAGTAGCAGCAGGACTTACCAAGAAAATCGTGTTTGGGACAGATCTGAAGTTATAAAATCAGTACTTACTGAGACTGAAGAACTTCATACAATCTAACTCCTTTCTTAGGGGCATCAGACTGTCTATCAGGCAAATTACAGGCTGTAATAATTATATCCTCCAATGCTAGAAGAACAGGAGAAAATGAACTAGATTCAAGAAATTCCTATTATAATAACTCATAATATAAATTTAAGGACAGTGGAATATCATTAAGTTCCCAATTAAACAACTGATTCATTCTGGATATTGCTTCAAAAAAAGAAAATCCTTCTAAGGAACTATCAGAAGAAACACTCTTCTCACAGTCAGAATCAAGAATTTAAAAGAGTAAACAAAAGCTGCCCCCTCACAATCATTTTCCTGTTTAATGTCCTGAAAATTATCTGACAGTAAAGAACTCCATTTTCTCCTAACAGTACACCAGAATTGGAAAGGTCAAAAGTCTGAACTAAACACTGAGTTAAGCCCAATAAATCCCTCCTATCCAAAATAACAGACATCAGAACATAAATGTCTAACTTTTTTTTGCCAATGCTTTTTGACAGGAATGTCTACTGAAGGAGATTTAGTTTTAACAGGCAAATACTCCCTAGGGACAGGCATCCCAGTCTGCATAAGTGAGATATATTCCCTGCCCCATTTTCCACAAGAGTATTCTTTCTTGTCTGTCAAGGGCAGTTAACAGCTGCAGTGGACATGTCTAAACTCCAAGTCCATGGTGGCCATATGGATTACATGAGAGGGAGCCAAGGAAAAAGATGAATGGTCTGAGGAACCAGAATTGTCCACAGCAGAGTCACCCTTCTGCAGCTGTGGCAAATTTGTAGCCTGCTGAAGGGGCAAAGGCTGTTTGGAAATTTACTTCTTTTTGTGGCTGAAAGCAGGAAAACTTGAGGAATCAGTTGGTCACTCCATGTTGAAGCTAAAAATGCCAAAATCTCTAGGAAGACTGACAACAGGTCAGCATTACAAAAATAGATTTTTTTCTATCAAAAACATTGTGGAAAGTACTTTAAACACTTACCTCAGCAACCAAAAGTAATTTAAGTCAAGTATAAGTCTGAAAAAACAATGTTTAACTTAATTTTAACAACTTATTTCCACAAAAGTAAAACACTGCCCTTCACAGTAAAAAATGACTAAAAGTTACATGCCAGTCCATTACAACACTCCTATCTTAAAATATATATTTTAACATAAGTTAAGTTGTCATAAACATACAATGTGGAAGTTTTTTCACCAAAGGGAACTTATTTTCCTAGAAATAGAGAACCATTAGTTGATCACCAAGCATTGAAAGCCCACAAGAAGAGCATACAGCTTAAAATACTGCAACAGGGATCTGCAACAGAAATATCAGCAAGATCAGATCTGGGATGAGAAAATAAGCATTTATAAGACCGCGGAACCTTATGAAGTCTATCTCCCTTTTTAGTGGATGAAGGTTGACTATCAGGATACTGCATTAAAAAACATCCTTTAAGCATGGTAAAACTGGAAGAAAAATAGCTGATTGAGGAAATTCAATTTGAAATGAATCATTATTTTTTTCCAAAAAGGCCTGAATATTATTCTGTTCGCACTGAAACATTAGGTTCATTCTGCAAATAGTTTCAGAAAAAAAGAAAATTTCCCTATATGAGATTCTGAGAATACACTTTCTTCAGAGTCACAATCTGGTACTTCAGAAGAAACAATGGTGGATGTTCCTTGTCATTTCATTCCCAGATCATCAGACAAGAAGTCATCAGAAAATGAGAAAACTCTTTTATTTTTATTAAAATAATGCCAGTCAAAAGGTTTTAATTCTGTAATAATCCCCAAGCCAGTGCAATAAAATCTTACTTATCTACTGAAGTAGAACCTGTGGATGCTTAACTTTGTCTTTCTTTTACATAGGGAAGACCTAATCCTGGATGGAGCTTCACCATGGGAAACATGTCTCTTAGCGCAGCCACACAGAGAAGCACTCTTCCAAGCCAACAACAGTGTCTCTCCCATGCCTGTCAAGAGCACCAGCACATCAGGATATATGTGACCCACTAGGTCCTTAGTGGTTGAAGGGACATGATCAGGGGGCTCTGAAACAAAGTAAGTGGTCTGAGGAACCTGAAATGGCCATAAAAGAGTCACCCACCAGTGGCGAAGGCACAAAAGGAGGCCACTGTTTAGGTAAGGGCTCTTTATTTCATTTATTTTTCTTTTTCTTGCATCTGAAGATACATAGAACTGTGAGACCAATATACTGTTCCTTGATTCTTCTGGAAAAGATGCCTGAATCATGGTTAGCAAAACTAAGACTAGATGGAAACAGCTAAGGTATCAAAAGAAGTGTTTTCAAGAAAAACATACAATGACATACTAAAAACACACTAGCTCCATCCTCAAATAATACTCCCAAACAAATAAGCACAACAGTTTTCATAAAGCCTTCCCCAGTTAAGCAAAAAAGTACAGTTTTGTACCTACCATAAATGTAGATGTTCGAGTGTATACCTTACCTCAGTCATCACACTTGGGTTATCCTGCCGTCAGGCGGTCCCGCAGTCGGCCCGAATTCCAAAGTCTTGGTCCGGCGTCAGTTGCTGTCACTTCTTCCCTGACGTCAGTGTGCCAGGGGTATATAAGAGGCATGTGTGCCCCACAGGCATAGTCCGATGCATCTGTAGTCATATTTTGCCTGGATGGGGGTAAGGTGAAAGGCTGACCCTTGTTGAGGTGACATGCCTGTGACCACCATAGAAACTCTTGTTGAAGGCAGGGAATGAGAGGTATCATTGTTTCCAAGCTGTGGCTGTGTTGAGTCCATACGCTTTTTAGGTACCATTGTAATTTCCTCATATGCAGTTTTGCAAATGGTATTATTAGTAGTATGTAAGATGCCATGAAGCCCAAGGCCTGCAGAATTTTTCTTGCAGGGAGTTGGGTCTTTGTTGCCATTGCTCTGAAGTATTGAGTTAATTGTAGTTGTTTGTCTGGCGTCAGATAAGCCATCTGGGCCATTGTATTCAAGCTGGCACCAGGAATGTCATATTTTGTGAGGGCACTAGTTTTGATTTCTTTTCGTTTACAGTGTACCCTAGGCAACTTAGAAGATGTTTTACAAAGGCTAGGTGTTGTAAGAGAATGTCCTTGCTTTCTGCTTGGATGAGGCAGTCGTCCAGGTATGGGTATATTTGAATTCCTCTTTGTCTGCAGTATGCAATTACCGGTGCCAGGCATTTTGTGAAGACCCTGGGCACAGTGGATAAGCCAAAGGGCAGTGCAGAGAATTGGTAATGGGTTGAACCTGCAATGAAATGGAGGTATCTTCTGCAATTTTGTCTGATAGGGACATGCAGGTATGCCTCCATGAGGTCCAACGATACTAGCCAAGCTTTCTTGCCCAACATGGGAAGAAGCTGCTGTAGTGTTAGCATCTTGAATTTGGGTACTTGCAAGAAGGTGTTTAAAAGTGAAAGGTCCAGAATGGGTCTCCAAGCATTGTCCTTTCTGGGGACTAGAAAGAGCCTTGAGTAAAATCCTTGGCCTTGCTCCTGTGTAGGTACCAGTTGAATGGCTCTCATGTCCATGAGAGCTGTAATTTGCTTTTGTGCCTCTGCCCATTGATTTTGTGGCAGGTTTGGCATTCCTTTTATCCTTAGCAAGGTGTGGAAATGGAATCTGTATCCTTGTGAGATAATGTCTAGGACCCATTTGTCCTTTGTGACGATGCGGCAGTTGTCTGCAAAAAGTGCTAATTTTCCTCCCAAGGGAGCTGCCAAGAGAGTTTTGCTTGGCAGTTTGAGGTATAAGTCATTGTGTTTGCCTTCTAGTAGTTTGTGGCCTGTCTTCTCCTCCCTTCTGTGTTGCAGTGCCTCATTGGCAAGGTTTGTAAGGGATTTGTGCTTGTCCTCTGCCCCTTGGGCACCTGTATTTACCCCTCTGTGGTCTGTCAGAAGCTAGAAAGGACCAATTTTTTGTTGGCCAATTTTTGCTGAAGCGTGGGGGCTGTACTTGTAAGAAATCTTTGACCGTCTGCATAGATTTTGCCTTATCCTCCATTTTCTTTAAAACCTCCTCTGCTTTAACCCCAAATAAGACATCCTGCTGTAAGGGTGCATCTAGTAACTTTGCTTTAACATGATCAGGCAGGGATTGTTCCTTTAACCAAGCATGCCTATGTATAACAGACCCAGTAACAGCTGCTCTAGAGGAAGCTTCCAAGGCATCAAAACCACATTGTAAAGTATGTTTGCCCACCTGTTCAGCTGCATGCAACAGATCCTGCATTTCCTTGAATTCAGACTGTTGAGGGTGTGTACCCATCTTTTGTTTTATTTGAGACATTAGAAATTGCTGGTATTTAAGCATGTGAAATTAACAATTTAGTGCTCTCATAGCTAGAGTAGCTGAGGTGTAAACCTTCTTCCCCCACCTATCTGGTGCTCTGGAGTCCCTTTCAGAGGGTACAGGATTTTTAGCCATAGAAGCCTTAACACCTTTGGGACCCTGGGAGATTGTCTCTGGATCAGCAACAGGGCTTTTGTATAGGAATTTGTGTGAGTCAGGCACTCTATAGTATCTATCTGGTTTGGCTGGAGCAGGAGGCAGAGAATCTGGATTTAGACTAGATTCTAAGAAGACATCATCCACAATGTCTAAAACTGGGGGGATAGCAAGGGGTCTGTGCTGGGGGAGTAAAAGAAACTCTTGGAGCCTTTTCTTTGAGTCGGAGTAGTCCTGACCTTCCCAGTGGAAATGTTCCCTCATGGTATGTAAGGTTTCCCCAAAGGCATAATCTTCAGGGGGAGAAGCTGAGGGAATGGAGTCTTCAGCATTGGAATCTTCATAAGGGGAAAGGAGTAATCCTGTTCCTCAGAGGAGCCTGAGGAAACAGACACTTGATCAGAGGAGGCATAATCCTCCTCTTGTCTAGGCCTTTTGTCGGGGGAGGGTTGGGAACCCCTGATCAAAGAAATTAAATCTTCAGCCATTTTAAGCATCTGTTTCTTAGGCATAGGGCCTTGACCTGGAGACTGAAGAGTAGTCTTTTTTGGTTTAAGAGGAGTCTTAAGCTTAGCATAAGATTTTATGGTGAGAGTAGTTGGTCTGAAGACACCTTCAGAAACCGAAGGTGTTTCTACAGCACCGGCTTCTCCTACTGCAATGTCATCAGTAGGGCCTAAAGAAAATGGCTGTGTCGGCCTAGAACTCTCTGCTGGAGAATCCGAAGTGGTCTGGGGATCCAATTTGGCGGTAGCCAGGGGCTGTGTAGGCGCCTCACTGAAAACCGGAGAACTGGCGACCGGCCCAGCCGAGGGCTCGGAGTTTGGCTTGGATCTAGGCTGCCTTTCTTTATTTTTGCATTTTTTATGCATGCCGGTAGTCGGTTGCTCCGACGGCATGGTGTAATTAAATTTCCGGCCGAAGTAGTGTTGTGCGAAATCAAAGCATCGCTTAATAGTTCGCTTATTGAACCTAGCACAAAACCGACAACCAGTGACATCGTGGTCTGGGCCTAGGCAAGGAATACAAAAAGAATGAAAGTCCTTATGAGGTATTTGCTTCCCACAAGAAATGCAATTGTTAACTTTTTCTGACATCGGACTGAGGCAAGAAAAGTTTCCCCAACGGGGTACTTAGCTTTGAAGACTTTGGACTGAAACTCGATTCGAAAATCTCAGGTGTCGGCCGACCGGCACTTGCGAACTGCTTCTGCTTCGGGCACCACGCGGCAAGAAAGACTGAAGAAAATGGTGTCGGATGCCTCTTATATACTCCTGGTGCACTGACATCAGGAAAGAAGCAACAGCAACCGACGCTGGACCAAGACTTTGGAATTCAGGCCGACTGCAGGACCGCCTGATGGCAGGATAACCTAAGTGTGATGACTGCAGCAGGGTAACACGATGAGCATCAGTAAAAGCTGACAATAGAAGGTAAACTGTCTGACCAGCAAGCCCATCTTGAGACAGTCCCAAAAAAATAAAAATAAATAAATAAATAAATAAATAAAAACACGGACCTAGTTAGAAATACTGTCCTAGTGAAAATTATTGTGGAAAGCTTTCTTCAAAGGGAACTTATCTGCCCAGGAAATGAAGACCATTACCTGAACATTGACTCTCTGAAGACTACAAGAGGAGTGCTGCTCCAGTGGCAAAATAGTACTGGAGGTTTTGTCGTCCAGACCGCTGAATTCCTCCTTCAGGTGCTCATGTCTTCAGCTGTCTGTGTGCCTTTGGAAGGTAGCTCAAGACTCTGGAAGACTGGCTATAATATCCTAGCCAAGATACAACCCATAAAGCTAAAGCTACTACAGCAGTGATTTAGTGAATAAACTTCAGTTATTATTGTTTTAAAAAGCAATCTCCTCCTTTAAGCACACATTTACAATTCACAAAAGCATTTAGTAGAGGTCAGACATGTGCATTCAGTTTAATCAGCAAGTCTTATTCCATAAACTCTAACCCATCATCTCTATTACCTCATGTCTTCTCTTGTATGGCCCACAACACAAAAAGCTAATTTTTTGAAAACACACTTAACTGGCTTCAAGTCTATCAGTCTCTTGGTTATGGGCCCAGCATGCTTCTACATTCCACAGAACTACTCTGTTACTGCATCTATAAACAGCAGGATTCATATAGGACAGTACTTTGTAAAACAGCTGAAACACCAGTATATAATTAAGGGATCATTTTCATATATCCCATGGTCCTCCACTACAGGAGGTTTAAGGTTTTACGTAGTGAGGACTCTAGCTTGATTGGGTCTTTCTTTCAGTTTTTACTGAATAGTTTGCCCGTGTGACCTTTTTACCCTTTGGTTTGGATATTATTTAGGATAAGTTGCGAGTACCAAACAATCCACTTATGTTGTACTGATGAGGTCAAAAATGGCCAAAACATGCATGTCTACAGTTTGTGGGGTTTAGCTTTATTGGCCTGAATGTAACCATAAAGACCTAAAAAGTAAAACGTCATGGGACTTCAGAAGCCATATAGCTGAAACACTGGCATGTTTTTAAAGGGATCATTTACATATTATGCCATGGTCCTTCAGTACAAAAGGTTTAAGGTTTTACACAGTGAGTACTCTAGTTTGGCTGGGTCTATAAAAATGTGCTGTCTGTGAGAACTTTTTACTCTTTGGCGTGGATGCCCTTATAATATCCTACTTCATAAAATAGAGAATTAAAACACAGCCATGCTCACATGGTTAGCAAGAGATCAAGTAGGGGAAAGTTACATCAACAAACTCCCTGAATAACAGATGACAGCCAGCAGGCTGGATGCTGAAGAAAAGCAGTGCCCCACATTCAGAATTACAGATGAAGTTACTAGGGTGAGGTTGCAAACAATACATGCCAAATAGCAAAAGTAAAAGATATATTTGGAGGATTTAAACATTTGCAATCAAGTTTGGCAAGTATTCTTTACATGTGAATGTAAAACAGCCATTAGGTTAATGTGTCCAGTAGTGATGGTTGTGTGAAAGACAACATATAATTCAGTAAATATGTTAACAAATGTATTCATTGCAGTATGCATTTCATATAAGGAGTCCACAAGCCAATTCTGATATTAAATAGTATCAGATTTAACTCTGGTATAAGAAGTGCCCTCAGATATCACCAGAAGTATTTTAAGTGCATTAAAATGTTCTTTCGAATGCCACCAACAGTAAATACACTCTTTAGGGTCAAAGGTATGTCACTTCAAAGACTCCTCTGTGGAAATGTCTGACAGAGAACTACTTCCCCCTTTTCATCTTGGTTTGGATACAATCTTTGGACAGGACTTTGATGAGGTAATTTCACGTGTGTGTGTGTGTGTGTGTGTGTGTGTGTGTGTGTGTGTGTGTGTGTGTGTGTGTGTGTGTGTGTGTGTGTGTGTGTGTGTGTGGAACCACTCTAGTACCAGGACGGTGTACTGATAGCTAGACTTTGTACTGTGAAATTGAGATAAATAAGTAAATACTTTTAATAAACTTTATAATGTAATACATCATTTTCAGCCTAGGATACTGCAATTAGGAGCAGCAGAATCAAAATATAATGACATAAATATTTAAGATTCACAAAGAACTGTAGAGTTACAAACAAAAATTTCCCAACAGAAAATGTGTAGCAGAAGCAATGCAATATAACCTCACGTATAAGACAAGGCATGAGGTGCAAAATCATTAAACATTGCTTTAGAGAAACACTAACTGATGCAACAAAATATAACAGAAGTGGGACAGTGTAGGCTACAATGTATGAAATATTTTTAGGATCACACTTTGCAAGACGACATTATCAAAAAGTTAAGTGTTCCATATGCAAAAATACTGCCATTGTAGAAAGTGATGACATACCCATATGCAATAAGATACATATTAAGAAGCACAATGAACAATGACAATATTTTGTCTTTAAATAATACAAGGTCCTTCAGTGTCCTAAATATGACTATGACTTTGTAGCTTCCCATGTTGGAGTGAGCAACTTTAGGCTGTGCTCCCATGGGCTGGATTCCATAAAGTTTATGGAATTAGACACATTACTCTGATATCAGAGGCAAAGTTGCAGATAACAACGTAATATGTAAATATGTCACAGTGAATTCCAAATATCTTGGTGCACAACAGAGTATCTCAGTAGTAACGGTGCACTGTGTATTACTTGCAAGTAATCTGTAAGCAATGAAAAATCATTGTCAAAGCGTGATGTATGTTAACAAAGCTTTGAAAAGAATCTCACAGTCCAAGTAGCCTGACAGTCATAAATACATATCTAAAACACAATCTCTCCAGTAAACTTAAGGATAACTGTAGAATATCACTGTTAAGTACATTATTATTATTAAAATATGCTAGTGACCACTTACAGATTCTGACAGAATCTGTCAATTTTCTAATAAAAAAAATTAATAAAGGTGAAGGGCAATCACAGCCACATCACCACAGCTAAAATTAGCTAATAATAGGTGCAGGACTTGTGTGGGGAACACAGGAAATGCACACACCCAAGAAAATTGGGAGACAGAAAAGTAGATATGGGGTATGGGTGAAGAAGAGGGACACATAAGAGGTATGTTGGAATAGGAAAATCTGAGGGAAAGTCAGAGTGGTGTGAGCATTTTGTTTTGTTTTTTTTTTTTGTTTTGTTGTTCTTTTGGAGGGAATAGGTTCTTTTTTATTTTTTAAGAATAGAAGGAAAGGTAAAAATAGGGAAAGAGGAGAAGAAGGCCATTACAGTAGGTATACCCATAGAACAGATATCAGAACACATGTCAGACAAAGGCTGAAAAAAAAAACAGTAAGGACAGATACGTTACACAGACAGCACATTACACAACACAGGCAATGGAAAGTTGACAAAGAGGGTTGGGATGTATACCAGCCATGGTGAAATGTAGAAAACAAAGCTACCTATGCACTATCACATTTGCACATGTTGCAAACTGTGTGGCAGTCATACCTGGACATGTATGGCCAATGATAAATGTGTGCTGTAAGGTAATAAATAAGGATCGTAGTACACATTGGATAAATAAACACATATCCAAGTAGTCTGTCATCAGTGCAAGTATAGGTCAAGCAACATCACAGATGAGCAAATGCAGATCTAAGAATGCTAGATAACTCCAGCAGAGAACTGAATCGAATCTCCGACCATGCATGTGAACGGTAAACAACCAAGCACAGTGCCAAACATAAGTACTGCAGCAAAGCAGCAAAATGGCTGCTAAATACACATAAAGGTGTATGCAGCCTAAACAAACATGCAACGGAATGTATATATGGGACACACATACCATGTTAAAGGTAACAAACAGGTGTAGGCATACATGTATGAGTGTCAGTAGCCTAAATGGAATGTACATAAAAGCAATGACAATACACATGCACACACCAATGACATGTAAGAATATTTGCACAAATCTAACATGTCAATGTGGACTAAATATGCACAGGTATATGTCACGCACCCTGCTCATTACTGAGCAGAGGATACTCCTGTGAGTATCTTTACAGCACATCAACGATAAGTCAGTGAATGCTCACGTATCAAAGGTACAATGGTGTTTCAGGAAGGATTGGACTATGTGTAAATACATGTACAATCATTAGTTAATGAGTACAAATATAGCTGGAAGGTGTGAACTTATGTGAATAAGGAATGGAAATGGAAATTAACATACAGCAAACATGGCATACTGTACTGTTACTGAATAAATTACCACAGTGGTTACATTAATGTTAAACTGGCATTCAATGCAGTCAGAAAAGGAGGACTGTGCATAGGTATGTTATACCTTTATATGACCCCACATGGTATCACAATTGCCAATACATGACACACAACAACAAATCATGCCAGTGGGACAGCATGACAACTGTCATCCAAAACATGTGGGCAATGACATGTCCTTATGTTGCATGTACCAATATGGCAATACACAAATCTTAACCATACCACTGTGGTAGTACTGAATTTAGATCAACTTGTGTTGTCTGTCAGTTTCCCTCAGTAAAACACTTGCACAGCTGAATGTGGGAGGAAAGTGTAATGTGTTAATGTGTGTCACATGTACATTGAACATAATTAAATGAAGCACAATGATATCTGCATAGCATGTTTGCACATGTAACACATAAGCATGGCAGCTACATGGTATGCATGCATAAGAGTGCATATACAGTCCAATCAATTATATAGCAAACAGCATGTTGAAAGCATAACA
Source organism: Protopterus annectens (assembly GCF_019279795.1). NCBI lineage: Eukaryota > Metazoa > Chordata > Ceratodontiformes > Protopteridae > Protopterus > Protopterus annectens. The sequence goes on along the minus strand of NC_056743.1, from coordinate 1,139,640,414 downwards.
CAATTGAAGCACAAAGACAATATTCACAGACCCGGGGGACCGCCCCGATGAGGATGAACATCACAAATGATATCTCAGCTATCTTCCTGAATGAGTTGTGAATAACCCGTGCCATGTCCTGGAAAAAGGTCACCATGATATAGGTTCATAGGTTGATACTAGGCTATTGACCCTAGGGTCTATACAAGCCTAGCCATGACAATTCCCTGACTATTTCTTCCCACAATATTTACTTCCCTGGACCCTTGTCTAGCAGGGCAACTGACATGATCCCCAGAGTGAATTTCCTATCTCTCATCCAATCGTCAAGGTTCCTTTTGAAGAGGGCCAAAGAAGCGCTCTGCTTGACATGTATGGTCAGTCTATTCCAGAGTCTGAGGAGTCTTTGGGTCAGGAACCTATCCTTCCAGCATGTTTTGTCCATTGTGATGACAAGGTTTAGATCCCTGGAGCATGCAGCTCTGAGGGATTGGGATTTCTTTAAGTGTAGCATGTCCAACAGCTCTGGGTTTGACATGGCCTTGTATGTTAAGCAGAGATCGCCTCTGAGTAGACGATATGCGACAGAGTATAGCTGGAGTGCTTTTAGACAGTCAGCATAGGGCATCTGCTTTAGGCTTGTGATTCTTTTAGTGAGGCATTTCTGCGGCCTTTCCAGTTGTTGCAGATGTCTTGAGAGGTACATACCAAATGGGGCATTGTATTCTATAATGGGTCTAATGAGGGATGAGTACAGTGGGACAATGACCTCTTTTTTTCTGGATGAAAACCCCTTAGTGATGAGGTGTGCCACATAGAAGGATTTCCTGACTGTTGTGGCGATGTGGTTATTGAAGGTGAGACTACTGTCCACCTGTGTCCCTAAGTCTCTTATCACACTTTCAGTGTTTAGTGTACTGCCACCCATGTGGTAATTCATGGGTACATGTTTTTTTTCCTAAAGGGGATAACTCTACATTTCTTGGCATTGAGCTTGAGCCCATGGCTCTGGCAACAAGCATCTGTTTCTGTAAGGCTCTTTTGTAGAATATCCACATCATTTGGGGATTCAGTAATGGCTCCCAGTTTGCAGTCATCTGTGAACTTTGTTAGCCAGAGTCCCTCAGTGTTGACCTGTACTTCAGAGAAGTAGATGCCAAACAAGAGCGGTCCCAGGACTGAACCCTGAGGTACTGCACTTGACACTTGTCTGGAGCTGGATTTGGAGTCAGCTACTTTTACAGTGCGGGTTCTGTCAGTAAGGCAGTTGGCAACCCATCGAGTGATGTAGGGATTAATGCCCAGCTTAGTAACTTTATCTATGATTCCAGAGTGGGGGGTGGTGTCAAAGGCCTTGGCGAGGTCCAGATAGGCTATGTGGACTGCTTTACCCTTGTCCACAGTTTTGGAGAGTGATTCGAAGCAGTCAATCAGATTCAGGAGACAAGATCGGCCCTTTATGAACCCAAACTGGGCGGGGTCCAGTGTTTGAAGGTTGCCAATATCTTTGTTTATAAGTTCCATGATAATACTTTCCATGGCCTTGCAGATCAGGCTCGTCAGACTGATGGGGTGGTAGTTCCCAGGATCCAAGGTGGATCCCCCCTTGTGGAGTGGGATAACTGTAGCTGTGTGCCACTCAGAGGGCATGAAGCCTGAGGTGAGGCTATGATTAAACATGATACTTAGGTGAGGTGCCAGTCCATTTTGTAGTTCATGTAGTACACAGCTCGGGATGTCGTCTGATCCCATGGATGCTGTATTCTTAGCTTTGGAGAGTGCGTTTTTTACCTGTGTGGCCATTATTACTGGAATTTGGCAATCTTTCAGTATTGAGATGGGCCCTTTAAAGGGTAAGGGGGGGATGAAGTTGGCACTGAATCGCTCTGCCAGAATATTGGCAATATCCTTGGGATCAGTATATTTAATGCCATTCTGTTGTAGCTCAGAGCAGATCTGAGAATTGCCATTTAGATTATTCATATAGCTATAGATAGAATGCCTTGTGGTTGTCTTTGGAATCTTTGATAATTTTATTTTTGTAACTAGCTTTGGAGGATTTTATGAGGGATCTCAGTTTCTTACTGAGGCTTGTGAGGGAGTTTTTTTGCATCCTGTGATTTTCCTCTTTTCTGCAGCAGTTTCTTCCTTTTGTTGTAAAGTTTGTTTATGGCAGGGGATCACTAGATTGGCTTCCTTTTTTTAGAGGAGAGTGTCTTGGTTCTATTTGGGATGGCACGATTCATGCAAGAGTGGATGTGCTCATACAGTGCCCTAGTGTAGGATTCAGCAGTTGAATTTTCAGTTCCTGTCGGCATGGGTGTCATGAAGTTTGTCACTTCTGACTTGAGTAGCATGAAGTTGGCTTTGGAGAAATTTTTTTACAGAGGTTTCCTTACTGGGGGGGTGGGGGTGGGGGAAGGACGTGGATGCAAGAGTGATTAGCTTATGGTCAGACCTGACAAACGAGGGGGTGACCAAAGATGTGGGGCATCGATTTCCCATGTTGGTAATGACCAGGTCTAGGATACTGGAGCCCGTGGTCAGACTATGGATTAGTTGATCCAGGGCATTGGAATTTATGAATTCCAAGAACCGTTGGGCAAAGGTGTTGGTGCACGAGTAGTTTTCTCAGTTAATGGCAGGGTAGTTAAAATCACCCAGTATTAGGGTGCATGGTTGTATCTTAATATTTTCCAGTATGTTTAGAAAGGTGTAGTGAGAATTTTGGAGCATGGTGGAGGATCTGTAGCAAGCTACAATTTGGATTGCAGTTTTAGCTAGTGTTAGTTGCACCTGGAGAATTTCAAACACATTGTGTTTGGCAACTAGCCTGGTGGTGTGAATATACTTGGTGAATATGGACACTCCTCCATCTTTAGTGTTTCAGTCTTGGTTTGGTGGCTGAAAAGTGTGGTAAGAGTTGTAGTCTGGTATTGCAGGGGTGCTCTCTGGAGCCTTGAACCAGGTCTCAGTTACTGCACAGATATCGATGTTCTCCATTTTTAGGAGTGCCTCGAGAGAGTGCATTTTGAGGTTTAGACTTCTAACATTGAGTAGCATTATCTTCAGATTTTGCATGCTTGTACTTGTTATGGTGGGGGTTTTGTCCTTTGAACCTAAAGGGGTGGCAAGGGCCTTAGCCAGTAACCTGAATCTCAGGGAAACAGGTGCAGATCATCTCTGGCAAAGCATCATGGTCTGTTGATCATGTCATCCCAAGCAGACAGATACTGGATCCCCTTTGAATGACACCAGAAGCTTAGCCAATTGTTGAAGTCAATCATTTTGTCCTTATACTGTGGTATCATTCTGGGCGAAGGCAAGATGCTACTCAGGGCTAGGGTCATACCTGCCTGGGCCACATGATCCAAGAGCTCTTCCATGTCTCTTTTCATGTAGTCCAGGGAGGTACATCTCAAGTCATTCACTCCAACATGGACAATGACAGAGTCATATTTGTACTTGTTGTGGAGTGACTTGAGTGCATGCGCTATGTGGCGGATTCTGGCACCCAACAGGCAGCTGACTGTAATTTTCTCCTTGTTCAGCCTGGTGAGTGGGACATCAGTGTGCCTGACTATAGAGTCACCTACGACTAAAGTGTTGGGTACGTTGTTTTGCCTTAGGGGCTGTTGGGTGGCACACTGGTGTTGTGAGCTATGGGACACTTTGGCTGTTACTGGTGTTTGTTTGCGTTTCAGATTTGCAGGTTCTTGTTGCTTGGGCAGGTTACTGTTAAGGTCCTCCACATATGAGGGTTTAGTGTTGCTATGTGAGGGTGTTGGTGGTGTGGGTTTAGAATGGCTATGTGTTGCTTGAGGTGTAGTGCAGGTGTTAACCTTCTCCTTTTGACTGTCTACCACAATCTTGGGTGGAGAGAGCTTTGCTTCCAGTTTGGCTATGTAAGTGCATCTCTCACAGGCTGTAGTGTTGGATGGTAGGAGGAGAGGGTTGTCTGTGTACATGAGGCAATTGCTGCATTGCCCCAGTATGCCCAGATTCACCAGGTGGACAGGAGAAATCACCGGAAGCTTACCCTTGGGCATGCCCAGTTTGGAGCTGTTTTCCCTTTCTTTAGCAAGGTACTTTGCAATTATAGGCTGCTTAGTGCTTACGATTAATTTCTCCTTATTAACAAGGAGAGTTGAGTGTTTGTGTCAATTTAAGGCTTCCTAGTGCTTTCCAGCAGGTTTTAGAGCAAGTGCTAGTCACAGGGATGCTTAAAGGTAAGACAAAAAAAAATGGTTTATCCTAAACACTGCAGTGTGCACTAGAGGAGTTAGATGTGAAAGTAGGTAACTTAAGTTTTACCTGTCTAAAAAGTTAAGTTTTAGTGGAGAGTCACTATTTTTAAAACAGCAAGATAGATTGAAAAGGGGTGGTCACTTTTGTATTCTGGTACTATGGAATACAGTAGGATGGCCAATAAATTTAAATAGTTGAAGGGTAGTGATTTCACAAAATGATAATGTTGGACTTACTCACACAAGCCAGTAAAACAGAGAGGAAATGAGATATGTGGTCAAATTAACATAAGGGACAGGCAACTAGAAAGACAGTGGTGTTTAAGAACACAACAGTAACTGGGTGGCAGGGTGGGGAAAAAATTCTGCCTGACTCACACAAGACAGAGCTGTGGTCTCTTTTCAAGTTTTAATAAGCAGAAAAGCAGAATACAAGTAAAACATAAGGTAAAGAAAACAAATCACAGTATTCAAAATAGAAAAAGGCAATAAAGTAATACAAAATACAACAAATAGAAAGCAAACTAACCTTTCCCTCACAGCAAATTGTAGCAGAGTCTGGGTGAGCCTTTCTAAGCGGTAACTTACGGGCGCAATCTTTACACAGCTTAAAAGCAATGCTACATTTCTTATCCGACATAATCATGTGGAGAAGAAGAACAGTACCAAAAAGAAAAGGAAAGGCTACCTAAAAGGGTAAGAAGACAGAAGGAAGGATTACCAACGATGGTAATGAAGAATTACCTCAAAGGTAAGAAAAGGGTAATAAGGGGAAATAGACTAAAGGGAGAGAGTTTTAAGTATACGATAGGGTAGGAAAATATTAGCAGAAACTGTTTGAAAAACTTTAAAGTAGAAAAGACGTATAAAACTTTCAAAAAATTAGACACAGCTGAAGAGAGTGGCTTGACACAGCTGTACAGCAACACGGCAAACGAGATCTGAGGTAACAGGGAGCAGAGCATTCTGGGAAGGACCTTGGCTCGAGAGTTTTTGGCTGACACAAGGTTGATATTTGGCCAGCTCAGTTCCGAGGACGGAACCAATAACCCATCAGTAAGGAATGAAAGAAGATTAACGTCAGATCAAATAGTTACAATGTTCAGTCTTAAATACAGTCACAGCCTGTGACACATGAGAATGTAGTATATTTTCTACAAACAGTATTTTATGTCTACAACTATATGCATGCCCCACCTACAATTATTAGCAATCAGTAACCTGCAAAATACAAACATCCTGATGATGCTTGCTGATGATGAAATGTTGCAAAGAAATACCTATCTGCACAAGTATCAACAAACACAGGATACAAGTATGTTGTAACAAAAACAACCAAGGTGTTATAGGCAGATGCAATACCAATGTTGAATTGAAGGGCATGTCACACAGTCTGCCAACAACAGTGTGAACACTGACACAGCAGACACTCATTCAGTATGTAAATAGGAAGGCTTTGCACAACAGATTGGTCATTAGAAACCACATCTACACATATAAGTGTGCCAACACATACTTATAAACAGCAGTCAAAGCACTACAGACTTTTATTGTAAAAAATCCACCTCAAAATAGGTGTAACAGACACACAAACCCAACTGTCACTTAGGCTGTGGCCTACATTTCAAAACCTATCTTCAGAAAACATAACTTGCTGTTAAATGATATTTCAACATATTTGTATTTCAGTCAGACTTATAAGCATAGGTATAGTGTGATTATTGCACTTATACTTATGCATGATGGGGATTTCAGCATTCTCAGCAATATACACGCTAATGTAAAAAATACTGGCCTGTGACAAGGATCAAGTACATTTTATTTAACAAAACTGAAAAATTAAGCAACATACCTCTCTACCACCACTGCTCCTAATGCCTGTGCAACCACTCCATGTGCAATGCATGATTTCAGGTCCTGTCCCGGTCATCTGAAAAAAACAGAAAAGAGCAGCTATGAATGATGTAGTCCTCAAATAACAGGGATATACATTACTCACATCGGGTTCTAAATAAATGCTTTTGAAGATCACCATATACATTTTGCTATGTTACACACACAAGCCTTTACATTTTTGAACACAGCTGAACATAGATTGGAGGACATACGATTCAAACCTGCAATTCTAATCTATGTCCACACTCTAACCATGACACATATATGCCTTGCTAATCCATCTTGTCTGAGAGCATGTGTTGTGAATGCAGTGAAAAGACTTCGGGTTATGAATGTGCATGGATGGGTTACTAACATGGATCATGCCTTAGGATTTCAAAAAAAGGACCACATGCTGGAAATGTAGGTAAATAATTTGCAAGAATGAATTTGTGTCAGCACTGCGGTCACTACCAGTAACTGCAATTGAAAATCTTCATTCCTCAGACATTGGGATAGTGTCATGTATCACATAGTTTTTGTTAACAGAGATAAAAGTGCTGTACATCAGGGACACAGTAAGGTATGTGGGAGGACTGCATTTACAGACATTCCTTGGCAAAGTGCACATCACAAATCAAATGCATACATCACTGTATCCCCTGATCTGCATTTCAGTTGTAATTCTGACTATCTGACTCCCTCAAAAGATAAGATGTTGCTGAAGTGAATGAAAAATGAATGATACAACCACATTTGACAGCACTTTTGAAAATAATACCATATTCCACAAAAATGTTTGTCAGATATATAACAGTCTGCTGCAAGCTTTACACATAACCCTGTACTTAAAGAGATGCTAACAGAACATTACAGATTACAAAGACATTCATAAGAATTCAATGAGTAACTGAATTATTCATAACCATGCACATAATAAACATTAATATCAATGAGCAGTTATGTAGAGAAGAATATATGACACTTCGAAATACACAAAGATAACAATATAATGATATGTTTTCCCTACGTGGAGTTGAACCCAGAGTATGCCAAAATATAGGCATGCTGACCAGTTTCTTTACAGGTCATTAACAGGCAACATACATTTCTTCTTAACAAGCAGGTACTACATGCATCTACCAGTATTCCTGCAGATAACGGATGAATACAGAAACTTCTGACACTATTGGCCATTATAATCTAAAGAAATAACAGCTATCAACACAACTGAAAACATACATGTAAGCAGTCAGACAGGCATTCCCCTTGGCTTAAACAAATAGGACTGTAGTAAGAATGTTCACTTTATTAAGAGGAATGAAGTAAAGAATTTATTTATGAGTTACTATTCACATATATACAGGTAGAGTAGGCGATACTTTTGTTGTATAACAGATAACTACAAATGCGTAGTCATCAGCAGCCTAGGTGCTATAGGCATCAGTGATACATGACTATACTGGTTATATGAAATGATGTAGCTATATGTTGGAAAACAGATGTACATCTACAATGTATTTAGTATTATGTACATTATAAACATTAGTAAATAAATTAAAAGCACGGGGACAGAACCCATACTTATATGGAGAGCAGTTAACACGTCTTCTTAATTATCTGGATGAGCTAATTGTCAGAACAGCTACTTAATAGTTCTAAAAGTCATGTATCTGATATATTTGGGATAGAGATATACATCAAAATTCCATAGGAATACTTAGGTATATGCAGCATTATGACACCAATTGTAGGTTTCCATCGACTGTCTCCATATCTTGGCAATAACTGGCAACCGAATAATGGTGGGGAACCTGTACTCTAGTCAAGAAGATCCCCATACGTCATTGTTGTTCCCTCATAATCTGGTTCCAAATGTTGATCAATGTAAAGTTCCTTGGCTTAACTCTCATTCAATGCTCTAGTCCAGAGCATTTGGGTTGTCTCTTCCTCAGACAAATTGGGTGCCAAGATACATTGAAGCCTCCTAGAAGTAGCCATCTTGATAATGTCGATATTCCAATTCAAAATGCAGTTAGGTCTGAAAACTGCTCATTGAGATCCCACTCAGTTCACAGGTTGCAATGGTCTGATCTGTAAATTAATCAAAATCAGTATTTAAAAGTGACACTTATGTCATGTTATCACATCATTGGAAGATAAAAGACACATGCTACGCACAGTACCATTTCTCAATGTCTATTGGGTACTTGCATAGAGCACCTTCCAGTTATGACAAGCCATTGGTTAATGTGCCTAATTTCGAGAATTTAAGTTGGCATGCACAAATGGGATTCCAAAACCTAAAATTTAAATGAACCTCATTAATTATGTATGGCACAAATTGTGCATAAAAGTTGGATATACATTAGGTGCTAAACTTTCGGTGGTTAATTGGTGCTTTCGCTAGCATTGTCGCCTCACAGTTAGACATTGCCCATTCAATTCTCAGTTAGAGCGTCTTCTGTGTGGCGACATGTGTGAATGGGCGTTCCTTTGTTGAAGGTTGTGCGTTAGGCCCGGCAAGCCAGCACGTAAAGCTCTACTGCCTATCATTAGCGGACCGGAGTTCCGCTGTAGCAACCCCTAACCGGGAAAAGCCGAAAGACGCAAACAAACTATCAGTGAGACCTGAGTTATAGGTAGCTCATAGTGTAAATTGGCACCTGCTAGTATTTTTGTTTTTGGTGAATAGTAGCTCTGCTTAACATTACTTATTCTCAAATGCATCTCTTTAAATTTATTTTTTAAAGAAAATGTGTGCATTAAGACACATTTGTAGTTTACTAGAGTGGTGTTTGATTAACCTATATGCATACAGAAAAGCTGTTGACATATGCATTTAAGACATGCAGTAATTTCTCATATGCAGTTGTATAGACAGACTTACATAGCAAAGTGAATAGTACATAAAGACAGATTTACATATTATCCATATATCTTGCAGATGACTCCATACAATCTGTGGTGTGCATACAGAAACCTACAGATTCCAACAGTATCCATATGTGCTATGTCCTTTTACTGTTACAGATATTTATTCATTGATGGTTCTTAACAGAAGTCTTATAACTATTGGTTCATTATAAAAAGGATTTGCACTCTGTGTGTCCTGTTTACTATGATCCTGAGAGATATTTCCCAGTATTAAGTGAATCTTTTAGACTTCTCCCAACCTTGAAATCTGGAAGAAGGACCAACAGTGGGTCCAGTAGTTTGCTCCATGGCCAAGCCGAAAATTGTAACTAATTGAAAACAAGCAGCAAAAGCTAGTAAAAAGCACAGTAAACCACCACTTTAAAATACTTTGCAAGCCCCACAAAGTGAAATAAACACAATTTCTCCAAGGAAGAATTGTTTGCCAATTACTTTAAACAGCAGTTAATCTGACAGGAAAAAAGTCTGCTCTTGTTTAAAAGTACAATATAGTCTCATGATAGTTCATTAAAACAAAAAATCCTTGCTTAAAAATAACTTTCCTGAACAGGAAAGTATAAATAAGCAAATCATTTTAAAAATGGAAGCTTTTCCCCCAAAGTGAAGTTATCTGCCCAGTAAAGGAAAACCACAAGCTGCCAATCCTTGAAAGTCTCAGAGGAGCATATTGTTTGGTGGCAGGAAAGTTCTGAAGAGCTTGGCACTGAAACCTATCCTTTTAGTCAGCTCAGCTCATGCTGCCTGATTATTTGGGCTTGTGGAAGGGGCCCTGAAACTTTAGAAACTGTCCAGTTGTTATTTTGTATGCAGGTAACAATTCCATATAGCTAAGGGTACTGCAGCAATGATTAATATGATGGACGTTCCATTTATGTGAGAGTTCCTGTTGCCAAAGACAGAACTGGAGACCCAGATTGTGGGAAAGAATTAAAAACTTACCAGGGAGGAAGGGGGCACATTCTGCAGATAGTCATTCAAATTGTTATGCTGTCCTTGTTTCTGATGGGCTCTTCCTTTCTTTTGGAACCCTTTTACCACTTGTTTCAATTCTGCTTACCAGTATCTTGCTGTGTCTGCTTATTACACTTTTTATAACATGGTGCAGAGGTATCTGTCAAGCCCTTAACAAATTTGGAGAAAAATCCTGAGAACCTCTTGAATCAGCTTCCATCCTTCTCATCACCCTTTTTAATATCTTCCACAGGAGGTGGCTCAAACACAAGCTTTCTAACTAAAGAAGAATTCAAAATGTTAGGTTTGACATCCTCAGGGAGGTTTTATCTGCATCCTAGCAAACCTTCTCGTAACTGGTCGAAAAGCAGGAGCTCTGGAAATGGCATCAACTAAATCATCAACACACATCACAGAGTGCTTAATCATTTGAAACACAGAAATAATAAGATTACAAAAAGATGATCTTTCCTCAAAAGAGGGAACTGAAACTATAGTATCCCTCATATTCTCAAAAGAGGTAAGCATAAACTTCAACATGTTAGCCTAACATTTAAAGAATTCTAAAAGTAAGTGTTGCAGAAAAGTACACTTTTTCCAAAATCTTTCAAAGACTTTCCCATCCTTTTCAGAAGGAGCGGGATTAGAATTTTACAGATGTTTAGTAGCAGCAGGACTTACCAAGAAAATCGTGTTTGGGTCAGATCTGAAGTTATAAAATCAGTACTTACTGAGACTGAAGAACTTCATACAATCTAGCTCCTTTCTTAGGGGCATCAGACTGTCTATCAGGCAAATTACAGGCTGTAATAAATATATCCTCCAATGCTAGAAGAACAGGAGAAAATGAACTAGATTCAAGAAATTCCTAATATAATTATTATTAACATTTGTTGACCGGGAATGTCCGACTAGGTTCCACAGATCCTGTTTTCAGTGGAGGCCTGGGGAGAAATGCTCCAGAAGCATGTCTTTAGAATGTGGGAGGAAACTGGAGTACCCGGAGGAAACCCACACGAACACAGGGAGAACATGCAAACTCCACACAGAAGAAACCCCAGCCGAGAATCGAACCGGAGAACCTCTTGCTGTGAGGCGACAGCATTAACTGCTGCACCACTGCGCCGCAATATATTATATTAATATATTATTATATTAATTATTAATATTAATATATTATTATAAATAATATATTTATTATATAATAAATCATAATATAAATTTAAGGACAGTGGAATATCATTAAGTTCCCAATTAAACAACTGATTCATTCTGGATATTGCTTCAAAAAAAGGAAATCCTTCTAAGGAACTATCAGAAGAAACACTCTTCTCACAGTCAGAATCAAGAATTTAAAAGAGTAAACAAAAGCTGCCCCCTCACAATCATTTTCCTGTTTAATGTCCTGAAAATTATCTGACAGTAAAGACCTCCATTTTCTCCTAACAGTTCACCAGAATTGGAAAGGTCAAAAGTCTGAACTAAACACTGAGTTAAGCCCAATAAATCCCTCCTATCCAAAATAACAGACATCAGAACATAAATGTCTAACTTTTTTTTTTGCCAATGCTTTTTGACAGGAATGTCTACTGAAGGAGATTTAGTTTTAACAGGTAATACTCCCTAGGGACAGGCATCCCAGTCTGCATAAGTGAGATATATTCCCTGCCCCATTTTCCACAAGAGTATTCTTTCTTGTCTGTCAAGGGCAGTTAACAGCTGCAGTGGACATGTCTAAACTCCAAGTCCATGGTGGCCATATGGATTACATGAGAGGGAGCCAAGGAAAAAGATGAATGGTCTGAGGAACCAGAGTTGTCCACAGCAGAGTCACCCATCTGCAGCTGTGCCAAATTTGTAGCCTGCTGAAGGGGCAAAGGCTGTTTGGAAATTTACTTCTTTTTGTGGCTGAAAGCAGGAAAACTTGAGGAATCAGTTGGTCACTCCATGTTGAAGCTAAAAATGCCAAAATCTCTAGGAAGACTGACAACAGGTCAGCATTACAAAAATAGATTTTTTTCCATCAAAAACATTGTGGAAAGTACTTTAAACACTTACCTCAGCAACCAAAAGTAATTTAAGTCAAGTATAAGTCTGAAAAAACAATGTTTAACTTAATTTTAACAACTTATTTCCACAAAAGTAAAACGCTGCCCTTCACAGTAAAAAATGACTAAAAGTTACATGCCAGTCCATTACAACACTTTTTCCTTTCTTAAAATATATATTTTAACATAAGTTAAGTTGTCATAAACATACAATGTGGAAGTTTTTTCACCAAAGGGAACTTATTTTCCTAGAAATAGAGAACCATTAGTTGATCATCAAGCCTTGAAAGCCCACAAGAAGAGCATACAGCTTAAAATACTGCAACAGGAATCTGCACCAGAAATATCAGCAAGATCAGATCTGGGATGAGAAAATAAGTATTTATAAGATCGCGGAACCTTATGAAGCCTATCTCCCTTTTTAGTGGATGAAGGTTGACTATCAGGATACTGCATTAAAAAACATCATTTAAGCATGGTAAAACTGGAAGAAAAATAGCTGATTGAGGAAATTCAATTTGAAATGAATCATTATTTTTTTCCAAAAAGGCCTGAATATTATTCTGTTCGCACTGAAACATTAGGTTCATTCTGCAAATAGTTTCAGAAAAAAAGAAAATTTCCCTATATGAGATTCTGAGAATACACTTTCTTCAGAGTCACAATCTGGTACTTCAGAAGAAACAATGTTGGATGTTCCTTGTCATTTCATTCCCAGATCATCAGACAAGAAGTCATCAGAAAATGAGAAAAGTCTTATTTTTATTAAAATAATGCCAGTCAAAAGGTCTTAATTCTGTAATAATCCCCAAGCCAGTGCAATAAAATCTTACTTATCTACTGAAGTAGATCATGTGGATGCTTAACTTTGTCTTTCTTTTACATAGGGAAGACCTAATCCTGAATGGAGCTTCACCATGGGAAACATGTCTCTTAGCGCAGCCACACAGAGAAGCACTCTTCCAAGCCAACAACAGTGTCTCTCCCATGCCTGTCAAGAGCACCAGCACATCAGGATATATGTGACCCACTAGGTCCTTAGTGGTTGAAGGGACATGATCAGGGGGCTCTGAAACAAAGTAAGTGGTCTGAGGAACCAGAAATGGCCATAAAAGAGTCACCCACCAGTGGCGAAGGCACAAAAGGAGGCCACTGTTTAGGTAAGGGCTCTTTATTTCATTTCTTTTTCTTTTTCTTGCATCTGAAGATACATAGAACTGTGAGACCAATATACTGTTCCTTGATTCTTCTGGAAAAGATGCCTGAATCATGGTTAGCAAAACTAAGACTAGATGGAAACAGCTAAGGTATCAAAAGAAGTGTTTTCAAGAAAAACATACAATGACATACTAAAAACACACTAGCTCCATCCTCAAATAATACTCCCAAACAAATAAGCACAACAGTTTTCATAAAGCCTTCCCCAGTTAAGCAAAAAAGTACAGTTTTGTACCTACCGCAAATGTAGATGTTCGAGTGTATACCTTGCTGCAGTCATCACACTTGGGTTATCCTGCCGTCAGGCGGTCCATGATCGGCCAATTCCAAAGTCTTGGTCCTGCGTCAGTTGCTGTCACTTCTTCCCTGACGTCAGTGTGCCAGGTGTATATAAGAGGCATGTGTGCCCCGCAGGCATAGTCCGATGCATCTGTAGTCATAGTTTGCCTGGATGGGGGTAAGGTGTAAGGCTGACCCTTGTTGAGGTGACATGCCTGTGACCACCATAGAAACTCCTGTTGAAGGCAGGGAATGAGAGGTATCATTGTTTCCAAGCTGTGGCTGTGTTGAGTCCATACGCTTTTTAGGTACCATTGTAATTTCCTCATATGCAGTTTTGCAAATGGTATTATTAGTAGTATGTAAGATGCCATGAAGCCCAAGGCCTGCAGAATTTTTCTTGCAGGGAGTTGGCTCTTTGTTGCTATTGCTCTGAAGTATTGAGTTAATTGTAGTTGTTTGTCTGGCGTCAGATAAGCCATCTGGGCCATTGTATTCAAGCTGGCACCCAGGAATGTCATATTTTGTGAGGGCACTAGTTTTGATTTCTTTTCGTTTACAGTGTACCCTAGGCAACTTAGAAGATGTTTTACAAAGGCTAGGTGTTGTAAGAGAATGTCCTTGCTTTCTGCTTGGATGAGGCAGTCATCCAGGTAAGGGTATATTTGAATTCCTCTTTGTCTGCAGTATGCAATTACCGGTGCCAGGCATTTTGTGAAGACCCTGGACACAGTGGATAAGCCAAAGGGCAGTGCAGAGAATTGGTAATGGGTTGAACCTGCAATGAAACAGAGGTATCTTCTGCGATTTTGTCTGGTAGGGACATGCAGGTATGCCTCCATGAGGTCCACCGATACTAGCCAAGCTTTCTTGCCCAACATGGGAAGAAGCTGCTGTAGTGTTAGCATCTTGAATTTGGGTACTTGCACAAAGGTGTTTAAAAGTGAAAGGTCCAGAATGGGTCTCCAAGCATTGTCCTTTCTGGGGACTAGAAAGAGCCTTGAGTAAAATCCTTGGCCTTGCTCCTGTGTAGGTACCAGTTGAATGGCTCTCATGTCCATGAGAGCTGTAATTTGCTTTTGTGCCTCTGCCCATTGATTTTGTGGCAGGTTTGGCATTCCTTTTATCCTTAGTAAGGTGTGGAAATGGAATCTGTATCCTTGTGAGATAATGTCTAGGACCCATTTGTCCTTTGTGATGATGCGGCAGTTGTCTGCAAAAAGTGCTAATTTTCCTCCCAAGGGAGCTGCCAAGAGAGTTTTGCTTGGCAGTTTGAGGTATAAGTCATTGTGTTTGCCTTCTAGTAGTTTGTGGCCTGTCTTCTCCTCCCTTCTGTGTTGCAGTGCCCCATTGGCGAGGTTTGTAAGGGATTTGTGCTTGTCTTCTGCCCCTTGGGCACCTGTATTTACCCCTCTGTGGTCTGTCAGAAGCTAGAAAGGACCAATTTTTTGTTGGCCAATTTCTGCTGAAGCGTGGGGGCTGTACTTGTAAGAAATCTCTGACCGTCTGCATAGATTTTGCCTTACCCTCCATTTTCTTTAAAACCTCCTCTGCTTTAACCCCAAATAAGACATCCTGCTGTAAGGGTGCATCTAGTAACTTTGCTTTAACATGATCAGGCAGGGATTGTTCCTTTAACCAAGCATGCCTATGTATAACAGACCCAGTAACAGCTGCTCTAGAGGAAGCTTCCAAGGCATCAAAACCACATTGTAAAGTATGTTTGCCCACCTGTTCAGCTGCATGCAACAGATCCTGCATTTCCTTGAATTCAGACTGTTGAGGGTGTGTACCCTTCTTTTGTTTTATTTGAGACATTAGAAATTGCTGGTATTTAAGCATGTGAAATTAACAATTTAGTGCTCTCATAGCTAGAGTAGCTGAGGTGTAAACTTTCTTCCCCCACCTATCTGGTGCTCTGGAGTCCCTTTCAGAGGGTACAGGATTTTTAGCCATAGAAGCCTTAACACCTTTGGGACCCTGGGAGATTGTCTCTGGATCAGCAACAGGGCTTTTGTATAGGAATTTGTATGAGTCAGGCACTCTATAGTATCTATCTGGTTTGGCTGGAGCAGGAGGCAGAGAATCTGGATTTAGACTAGATTCTAAGAAGACATCATCCACAATGTCTAAAACTGGGGGGATAGCAAGGGGTCTGTGCTGGGGGAGTAAAAGAAACTCTCGGAGCCTTTTCTTTGAGTCGGAGTAGTCCTGACCTTCCCAGTGGTATGTAAGGTTCCCTCATGGTATGAAAGGTTTCCCCAAAGGCATAATCTTCAGGGGGAGAAGCTGAGGGAATGGAGTCTTCAGCATTGGAATCTTCATAAGGGGGAAAGGAGTAATCCTGTTCCTCAGAGGAGCCTGAGGAAACAGACACTTGATCAGAGGAGGCATAATCCTCCTCTTGTCTAGGCCTTTTGTTGGGGGAGGGTTGGGAACCCCTGATCAAAGAAATTAAATCTTCAGCCATTTTAAGCATCTGTTTCTTAGGCATAGGGCCTTGACCTGGAGACTGAAGAGTAGTCTTTTTTGGTTTAAGAGGAGTCTTAAGCTTAGCATAAGATTTTATGGTGAGAGTAATTGGTCTGAAGACACCTTCAGAAACCGAAGGTGTTTCTACAGCATCGGCTTCTCCTACTGCAATGTCGTCAGTAGGGCCTAAAGAAAATGGCTGTGTCGGCCTAGAACTCTCTGCTGGAGAATCCGAAGTGGTCTGGGGATCCAATTTGGCGGTAGCCAGGGGCTGGGTAGGCGCCTCACTGAAAACCGGAGAACTGGCGACCAGCCCAGCCGAGGGCTCGGAGTCTGGCTTGGATCTAGGCTGCCTTTCTTTATTTTTGCATTTTTTATGCATGCCGGTAGTCAGTTACTCCGACGGCATGATGTAATTAAATTTCCGACCAAAGTAGTGTTGTGCGAAATCAAAGCATCGCTTAATAGTTCGCTTATTGAACCTAGCACAAAACCGACAACCAGTGACGTTGTGGTCTGGGCCTAGGCAAGGAATACAAAAAGAATGAAAGTCCTTATGAGGTATTTGCTTCCCACAAGAAATGCAATTGTTAACTTTTTCTGACATCGGACTGAGGCAAGAAAAGTTTCCCCAACGGGGTACTTAGCTTTGAAGACTTCGGACTGAAACTCGATTCGAAAATCTCAGGTGTCGGCCGACCGGCACTTGCGAACTGCTTCTGCTTCGGGCACCACACGGCAAGAAAGACTGAAGATAATGGCATCGGATGCCTCTTATATACTCCTGGTGCACTGACATCAGGAAAGAAGCAACAGCAACCGACGCTGGACCAAGACTTTGGAATTCAGGCCGACTGCGGGACCGCCTGATGGCAGGATAACCTAAGTGTGATGACTGCAGCAGGGTAACACGATGAGCATCAGTAAAAGCTGACAATAGAAGGTAAACTGTCTGACTGGCAAGCCCATCTTGAGACAGTCCCAAAAAAGTAAAAATAAATAAATAAATAAATAAATAAATAAATAAATAAAAACACGGACCTAGTTAGAAATACTGTCCTAGTGAAAATTATTGTGGAAAGCTTTCTTCAAAGGGAACTTATCTGCCCAGGAAATGAAGACCATTACCTGAACATTGACCCTCTGAAGCCTACAAGAGGAGTGCTGCTCCAGTGGTAAAATAGTACTGGAGGTTTTGTCGCCCAGACCGCTGAATTCCTCTTTCAGGTGCTCATGTCTTCAGCTGTCTGCGTGCCTTTGGAAGGTAGCTCAAGACTCTGGAAGACTGGCTATAATATCCTAGCCAAGATATAACCCATAAAGGTAAAGCTATTACAGCAGTGATTTAGTGAATAAACTTCAGTTATTATTGTTTTAAAAAGCAATCTCCTCCTTTAAGCACACATTTACAATTCACAAAAGCATTTAGTAGAGGTCAGACATGTGCATTCAGTTTAATCAGCAAGTCTTATTCCATAAACTCTAACCCATCATCTCTATTACCTCATGTCTTCTCTTGTATGACCCACAACACAAAAAGCTAATTTTTTGAAACCACACTTAACTGGCTTCAAGTCTATCAGTCTCTTGGTTATGGGCCCAGCATGCTTCTACATTCCACAGAACTACTCTGTTACTGCATCTATAAACAGCAGGATTCATATAGGACAGTACTTTGTAAAACAGCTGAAACACCAGTATGTCCTTAAGGGATCATTTGCATATATCCCATGGTCCTCCACTACAGGAAGTTTAAGGTTTTACGTAGTGAGGACTCTAGCTTGATTGGGTCTTTCTTTCAGTTTTTACTGAATAGTTTGCCCATGTGACCTTTTTACCCTTTGGTTTGGATATTATTTAGGATAAGTTGCGAGTACCAAACAATCCACTTATGTTGTACTGATGAGGTCAAAAATGGCCAAAACATGCATGTCTACAGTTTGTGGGGTTTAGCTTTATTGGCCTGAATGTAACCATAAAGACCTAAAAAGTAAAACGTCATGGGACTTCAGAAGCCATATAGCTGAAACACTGGCATGTTTTTAAAGGGATCATTTACATATTATGCCATGGTCCTTTAGTACAAAAGGTTTAAGGTTTTTAGACAGTGAGTACTCTAGTTTGGCTGGGTCTATAAAAATGTGCTGTCTGTGAGAACTTTTTACTCTTTGGCGTGGATGCCCTTATAATATCCTACTTCATAAAATAGAGAATTAAAACACAGCCATGCTCACACGGTTAGCAAGAGATCAAGTAGGGGAAAGTTACATCAACAAACTCCCTGAATAACAGATGACAGCCAGCAGGCTGGATGCTGAAGAAAAGCAGTGCCCCACATCCAGAATTACAGATGAAGTTACTGGGGTGAGGTTGCAAACAATACATGCCAAATAGCAAAAGTAAAAGATATATTTGGAGGATTTAAACATTTGCAATCAAGTTTGGCAAGTATTCTTTACATGTCAATGTAAAACAGCCATTAGGTTAATGTGTCCAGTAGTGATGGTTGTGTGAAAGACAACATATAATTCAGTAAATATGTTAACAAATGTATTCATTGCAGTATGCATTTCATATAAGGAGTCCACAAGCCAATTCTGATATTAAATAGTATCAGATTTAACTCTGGTATAAGAAGTGCCCTCAGATATCACCAGAAGTATTTTAAGTGCATTAAAATGTTCTTTCGAATGCCACCAACAGTAAATACACTCTTTAGGGTCAAAGGTATGTCACTTCAAAGCCTCCTCTGTGGAAATGTCTGACAGAGAACTACTTCCCCCTTTTCATCTTGGTTTGGATACAATCTTTGGACAGGACTTTGATGAGGTAATTTCACGTGTGTGTGTGTGTGTGTGTGTGTGTGTGTGTGTGTGTGTGTGTGTGTGTGTGTGTGTGTGTGTGTGTGTGTGTGTGTGTGTGTGGAACCACTCTAGTACCAGGACGGTGTACTGATAGCTAGACTTTGTACTGTGAAATTGAGATAAATAAGTAAATACTTTTAATAAACTTTATAATGTAATACATCATTTTCAGCCTAGGATACTGCAATTAGGAGCAGCAGAATCAAAATATAATGACATAAATATTTAAGATTCACAAAGAACTGTAGAGTTACAAACAGAAATTTCCCAACAGAAAATGTGTAGCAGAAGCAATGCAATATAACCTCACGTATAAGACAAGGCATGAGGTGCAAAATCATTAAACATTGCTTTAGAGAAACACTAACTGATGCAACAAAATATAACAGAAGTGGGACAGTGTAGGCTACAATGTATGAAATATTTTTAGGATCACATTTTGCAAGATGACATTATCAAAAAGTTAAGTGCTCCATATGCAAAAATACTGCCATTGTAGAAAGTGATGACATACCCATATGCAATAAGATACATATTAAGAAGCACAATGAACAATGACAATATTTTGTCTTTAAATAATACAAGGTCCTTCAGTATCCTAAATATGACTATGACTTTGTAGCTTCCCATGTTGGAGTGAACAACTTTAGGCTGTGCTCCCATGGGCTGGATTCCATAAAGTTTATGGAATTAGACACATTACTCTGATATCAGAGGCAAAGTTGCAGATAACAACGTAATATGTAAATGTGTCACAGTGAATTCCAAATATCTTGGTGCACAACAGAGTATCTCAGTAGCAACGGTGCACTGTGTATTACTTGCAAGTAATCTGTAAGCAATGAAAAATCATTGTCAAAGCGTGATGTATGTTAACAAAGCTTTGAAAAGAATCTCACAGTCCAAGTAGCCTGACAGTCATAAATGCATATCTAAAACACAATCTCTCCAGTAAACTTAAGGATAACTGTAGAATATCACTGTTAAGTACATTATTATTATTAAAATATGCCAGTGACCACTTACAGATTCTGACAGAATCTGTAAATTTTCTAATAAAAAAAATTAATAAAGGGGAAGGGCAATCACAGCCACATCACCACAGCTAAAATTAGCTAATAATAGGTGCAGGAATTGTGTGGGGAACACAGGAAATGCACACACCCAAGAAAATTGGGAGACAGAAAAGTAGATATGGGGTATGGGTGAAGAAGAGGGACACATAAGAGGTATGTTGGAATAGGAAAATCTGAGGGAAAGTCAGAGCGGTGTGAGCATTTTGTTTTGTTTTTTTTGTTTTGTTGTACTTTTGGTGGGAATAGGCTTTTTTATTTTTTAAGAACAGAAGGAAAGGTAAAGATAGGGAAAGAGGAGAAGAAGGCCATTACAGTAGGTATACCCATAGAACAGATATCAGAACACATGTCAGACAAAGGCTGAAAAAAACCCAGTAAGGACAGATAAGTTACACAGACAGCACATTACACAACACAGGCAATGGAAAGTTGCCAAAGAGGGTTGGGATGTATACCAGCCATGGTGAAATGCAGAAAACAAAGCTACCTATGCACTATCACATTTGCACATGTTGCAAACTGTGTGGCAGTCATACCTGGATATGTATGGCCAATGATAGATGTGTGCTGTAAGGTAATAAATAAGGATCGTAGTACACATTGGATAAATAAACACATACCCAAGTAGTCTGTCATCAGTACAATTATAAGTCCAGCAACATCACAGATGAGCAAATGCAGATCTAAGAATGCTAGATAACTCCAGCAGAGAACTGAATCGAATCTCCAACCATGCATGTGAACGGTAAACAACCAAGCACAGTGCCAAACATAAGTACTGCAGCAAAGCAGCAAAATGGCTGCTAAATACACATAAAGGTGTATGCAGCCTAAACAAACATGCAACGGAATGTATATATGGGACACACATACCATGTTAAAGGTAACACACAGGTGTAGGCATACATGTATGAATGTCAGTAGCCTAAATGGAATGTACATAAAAGCAATGACAATAAACATGCACACACCAATGACATGTAAGAATATTTGCACAAATCTAACATGTCAATGTGGACTAAATATGCACAGGTATATGTCACGCACCCTGCTCATTATTGAGCAGAGGATACTCCTGTGAGTATCTTTACAGCACATCAATGATAAGTCAGTGAATGCTCACGTATCAAAGGTACAATGGTGTTTCAGGAAGGATCGGACTATGTGTAAATACATGTACAATCATTAGTTAATGAGTACAAATATAGCTGGAAGGTGTGAACTTATGTGAATAAGGAATGGACATGGAAATTAACATACAGCAAACATGGCATACTGTACTGTTACTGAATAAATTACCACAGTGTTTACATTAATGTTAAATTGGCATTCAATGCAGTCAGAAAAGGAGGACTGTGCGTAGGTATGTTATACCTTTATATGACCCCACATGGTATCACAATTGCCAATACATGGCACACAACAACAAATCATGCCAGTGGGACAGCATGACAACTGTCATCCAAAACACGTGGGCAATGACATGTCCTTCTGTTGCATGTACCGATATGACAATACACAAATCTTAACCATACCACCGTGGTAGTACTGAATTTAGATCAACTTGTGTTGTCTGTCAGTTTCCCTCAGTAAAACACTTGCACAGCTGAATGTGGGAGGAAAGTGTAATGTGTTAATGTGTGTCACATGTACATTTGAACATAATTAAATGAAGCACAATGATATCTGCATAGCATGTTTGCACATGTAACACATAAGCATGGCAGCTACAAGGTATGCATGCATAAGAGTGCATATACAGTCCAATCAATTATATAGCAAACAGCATGTTGGAAGCATAACACAATTGAAGCACAAAGACAATATTTACAGACCTGGGGGACCCCCCCCCCCCGATGAGGATGAACATCACAAATGATATCTCAGCTATCTTCCTGAATGAGTTGTGAATAACCCGTGCCATGTCCTGGAAAAAGGTCACCATGATATAGGTTCATAGGTTGATACTAGGCTATTGGCCCTAGGGTCTATACAAGCCTAGCCATGAAAATTCCCTGACTATTTCTTCCCACAATATTTGCTTCCCTGGACCCTTGTCTAGCAGGGCAACTGACATGATCCCCAGAGTGAATTTCCTATCTCTCATCCAATCGTCAAGGTTCCTTTTGAAGAGGGCCAAAGAGGCGCTCTGCTTGACATGTATGGGCAGTCTATTCCAGAGTCTGAGGAGTCTCTGGGTCAGGAACCTATCCCTCTAGCATGTTTTGTCCATTGTGATGAGAAGGTTTAGATCCCTGGAGCATGTAGCTCTGAGGGATTGGGATTTCTTTAAGTGTAGCTTGTCCAACAGCTCTGGGTATGACATGGCCTTGTATGTTAAGCAGAGATCACCTCTGAGTAGACGATATGCAACATAGTATAGCTGGAGTGTTTTTAGACAGTCAGCATAGGGCATCTGCTTAAGGCCTGCGATTCTTTTAGTGAGGCATTTCTGCGGCCTTTCCAGTTGTTGTAGATGTCTTGAGAGGTACATACCAAATGGGGCATTGTATTCAATAATGGGTCTAATGAGGGATGAGTACAGTGGGACAATGACCTCTTTTTTTCTGGATGAAAACCCCTTAGTGATGAGGTGTGCCACACAGAAGGATTTCCTGACTGTTGTGGCGATGTGGTTATTGAAGGTGAGACTACTGTCTACCTGTGTCCCTAAGTTTCTTATCACACTTTCAGTGTTTAGTGTACTGCCACCCATGTGGTAATTCATGAGTACATGTTTTTTTCCTAAAGGGAATAACTCTACATTTCTTGGCATTGAGCTTGAGCCCATGGCTCTGGCAACAAGCATCTGTTTCTGTAAGGCTCTTTTGTAGAATATCCACATCATTTGGGGATTCAGTAATGGCTCCCAGTTTGCAGTCATCTGTGAACTGTGTTAACCAGAGTCCCTCAGTGTTGGCCTGTACTTCAGAGAAGTAGATGCCAAACAACAGCGGTCCCAGGACTGAACCCTGAGGTACTCCACTTGTCACTTGTCTGGAGCTGGATTTGGAGTCAGTTACTTTTACAGTGCGGGTTCTGTCAGTAAGGCAGTTGGCAACCCATTGAGTGATGTAGGGATTAATGCCCAGCTTAGTAAGTTTATCTCTGATTCCAGAGTAGGGGATGGTGTCAAAGGCCTTGGCGAGGTCCAGATAGGCTGTTTGTCCACAGCTTTGGAGAGTAATTCGAAGCAGTCAATCAGATTCAGGAGACAAGATCGGCCCTTCATGAACCCAAACTGGGTGGGGTCCAGTGTTTGAAGGCTGCCAATATCTTTGTTTATAAGTTCCATGATAATACTTTCCATGGCCTTGCAGATCAGGCTCATCAGACTGATGGGGCGGTAGTTCCCAGGATCCAAGGTGGATTTCCCCCCTTGTGGAGTGGGATAACTGTAGCTGTGCACCACTCAGTGGGCACGAAGCCTGAGGTGAGGCTATGATTAAACATGATACTTAGGTGAGGTGCCAGTTCATTTTGTAGTTCATGTAGTACACAGCTCTGGATGTTGTCTGATCCCATGAATGCTGTATTCTTAGCTTTGGAGAGTGAGTTTTTTACCTGTGTGGCAGTTATTACTGGAATTTGGCAATCTTTCGGTATTGAGATGGGCCCTTTACAGGGTAAGAGGGGGGATGAAGTTGGCACTGAATCGCTCTGCCAGGATATTGGCAATATCCTTGGGATCAGTATATTTAATGCCATTCTGTTGTAGCTCAGAGCAGATCTCAGAATTGCTGTTTAGAGTCTTCATATAGCTATAGAATGCCTTGTGGTTGTCTTTGGAATCTTTGGTAATTTTATTTTTGTAACTAGCTTTGGAGGATTTTATGAGGGATCTCAGCTTCTTACTGAGGCTGGTAAGGGAGTTGTGTATCCTGTGATTTTCCTCTTTTCTGCAACAGTTTCTTCCTTTTGTTGTAAAGTTTGTTTATGGCAGGGGACCACCAGATTGGCTTCCTTTTTTTAGAGGAGAGTGTCTTGGTTCTATTTGGGATGGCACGATTCATGCACGAGTGGATGTGCTCATACAGTGCCCTAGTGTAGGATTCAGCAGTTGAACTTTCAGTTCCTGTCAGCATGGGTGTCATGAAGTTTGTCACTTCTGACTTGAGTAGCATGAAGTTGGCTTTGGAGAAGTTTTTTTTACAGAGGTTTCCTTACTGGGGGGTGGGGGTGGGGGAGGGATGTGGATGTAAGAGTGATTAGCTTATGGTCAGACCTGACAAACGAGGGGGTGACCAGAGATGTGGGGCATCGATTTCCCATGTTTTTAATGACCAGGTCTAGGATACTGGAGCCCGTGGTCAGACTATGGATTAGTTGATCCAGGGCACTGGAATTTATGAATTCCAAGAACCGTTGGACAAAGGTGTTGGTACATGAGTAGTTTTCCCAGTTAATGGCAGGGTAGTTAAAATCACCCAGTATTAGGGTGCATGGTTGTATCTTAATATTTTCCAGTATGTTTAGAAAGGTGTAGTGAGAATCTTGGGGCATGGTGGAGGATCGGTAACAAGCTACAATTTGGATTGCAGTTTTAGCTAGTGTTAGTTGCACCTGGAGAATTTCAAACACATTGTGTTTGGCAACTAGCCTGGTGGTGTGAATATACTTGGTGAATATGGACACTCCTCCATCTTTAGTGTTTCGGTCTTGGTTTGGTGGCCGAAAAGTGTGGTAAGAGTTGCAGCCTGGTATTGCAGGGGTGCTCTCTGGAGCCTTGAACCAGGTCTCAATTACTGCACAGATATCGATGTTCTCCATTTTTAGGAGTGCCTCAAGAGAGTGCATTTTGAGGTTTAGACCTCTAGCATTGAGTAGCATTATCTTCAGATTTTGCATGCTTGTACTTGTTATGGTGGTGGTTTTGTCCTTTGAACCTAAATGGGTAGCAAGGGCCTTAGCCAGTAACCTGAATCTCAGGAGTGACAGGTGCAGAACATCTCTGGCAAAGCATTATGGTCTGTTGATCATGTCATCCCAAGCAGACAGATACTGGATCCCCTTTGAATGACACCAGAAGCTTAGCCAATTGTTGAAGTCAATCATTTTGTCCTTATACTGTGGTATCATTCTGGGCAAAGGCAATATGCTACTCAGGGCTAGGGTCATACCTGCCTGGGCCACATGATCCGAGAGCTCTTCCATGTCTCTTTTCATGTAGTCCAGGGAGGTACCTCTGAAGTCATTCACTCCAACATGGACAATGACAGAGTCATATTTGTACTTGTTGTGGAGTGACTTGAGTGCATGCGCTATGTGGCAGATTCTGGCACCCAACAGGCAGCTGACTGTAATTTTCTCCTTGTTCAGCCTGGTGAGTGGGACATCAGTGTGCCTGACTATAGAGTCACCTATGACTAAAGTGTTGGGTACGTTGTTTTGCCTTAGGGGCTGTTGTTGGGTGGCACACTGGTGTTGTGAGCTATGGGACACTTTGGCTGTTACTGGTGTTTGTTTGCGTTTCAGATTCGGAGGTCCTTGTTGCTTGGGCAGGTTACTGTTAAGGGCCTTCACATATGAGGGTTTAGTGTTGCTATGTGAGGGTGTTGGTGGCATGGGTTTAGAATGGCTATGTGTTGCTTGAGGTGTAGTGCGAGTGTTAACCTTCTCCTTTTGACTGTCTACCACAATCTTGGGTGGAGAGAGCTTTGCTTCCAGTTTGGCTATGTAAGTGCATCTCTCACAGGTTGTAGTGTTGGATGGTAGGAGGAGAGGGTTGTCTGTGTACATGAGGCAATTGCTGCATTGCCCCAGTATGCCCACATTCACCAGGTGGACAGGAGAAATCACTGGAAGCTTACCCTTGGACATGCCCGGTTTGGAGCTGTTTTCCCTTTCTTTAGCAAGGTACTTTGCAATTGTAGGCTGCTTAGTGCTTATGATTAATTTCTCCTTATTAACGAGGAGAGTTGAGTGTTTGTATCAATTTAAGGCTTCCTAGTGCTTTCCAGCAGGTTTTAGAGCAAGTGCTAGTCACAGGGATGCTTAAAGGTAAGACAAACAAAATGGTTTATCCTAAACACTGCAGTGTGCACTAGAGGAGTTAGATGTGAAAGTAGGTAACTTAAGTTTTACCTGTCTAAAAAGTTAAGTTTTAGTTTTAGTAGAGTCACTATTTTTAAAACAGCAAGATAGATTGAAAAGGGGTGGTTACTTTTGTATTCTGGTACTATGGAATACAGTAGGATGGCCAATAAATTTAAATAGTTGAAGGGGAGTGATTTCACAAAATGATAATGTTGGACTTACTCACACAAGCCAGTAAAAGAAGAGAGGAAATGAGATATGTGGTCAAATTAATATAAGGGACAGGCAACTAGAAAGACAGTGGTGTTTAAGAACACAACAGTAACTGGGTGGCAGGGCGGGGAAAAAATTCTGCATGGCTCACACGAGACAGAGCTGTAGTCTCTTTTCAAGTTTTAATAAGCAGTTAAAAGCAGAATACAAGTAAAACACAAGGTAAAGAAAACAAATCACAGTATTCAAAATAGAAAAGGGCAATAAAGTAATACAAAATACAACAAATAGAAAGCAAACTAACCTTTCCCTCACAACAAATTGTAGCAGAGTCTGGGTGAGCCTTTCTAAGCGGTAACTTATGGGCACAATCTTTACACAGCTTAAAAGCAGTGCTACGTTTCTTATCCAACATAATCATGTGGAGAAGAAGAACAGTACCAAAAAGAAAAGGAAAGGCTACCTAAAAGGGTAAGAAGATAGAAGGAAGGATTACCAATGATGGTAATGAAGAATTACCTCAAAGGTAAGAAAAGAGTAATAAGGGGAAATAGACTAAAGGGAGAGAGTTTTAAGTATACGATAGGGTAGGAAAATATTAGCAGAAACTGTTTGAAAAACTTTAAAGTAGAAAAGATGTATAAAACTTTCAAAAAATTAGACACAGCTGAAGAGAGT
The DNA here is from genome assembly GCF_019279795.1 of Protopterus annectens. Taxonomy (NCBI): domain Eukaryota; kingdom Metazoa; phylum Chordata; order Ceratodontiformes; family Protopteridae; genus Protopterus; species Protopterus annectens. The sequence continues at coordinate 1,139,613,541 of NC_056743.1, read as the reverse complement.
GGCTTGACACAGCTGTACAGCAACACGGCAAACGAGATCTGAGGTAACAGGAAGCAGAGCATTCTGGGAAGGACCTTGGCTCGAGAGTTTTTGGCTGACACGAGGTTGATATTTGGCCAGCTCAGTTCCGAGGATGGAACCGATAACCCATCAGTAAGGAATGAAAGAAGATTAACATCAGATCAAATCGTTATAATGTTCAGTCATAAATACAGTCACAGCCTGTGACACATGAGAATGTAGTATATTTTGTACAAACAGTATTTTATGTCTACAACTATATGCATGCCCCACCTACAATTATTAGCAATCAGTAACCTGCAAAATGCAAACATCCTGATGATGCTTGCTGATGATGAAATGTTGCAAAGAAATACCTATCTGCACAAGTATCAACAAACACAGGATACAAGTATGTTGTAACAAAAACAACCAAGGTATATAGGCAGATGCAATACCAATGTTTAATTGAAGGGCATGTCACACAGTCTGCCAACAACAGTGTGAACACTGACACAGCAGACACTCATTCAGTATGTAAATAGGAAGGCTTTGCACAACAGATTGGTCATTAGAAACCACATCTACACATATAAGTGTGCCAACACATACTTATAAACAGCAGTCAAAGCACTACAGACTTTTATTGTAAAATATCCACCTCAAAATAGGTGTAACAGACACACAAACCCAACTGTCACTTAGGCTGTGGCCTACATTTCAAAAACTATCTTCAGAAAACATAACTTGCTGTTAAATGATATTTCAACATATTTGTATTTCAATCAGACTTATAAGCATAGGTATAGTGTGATTATTGCACTTATACGTATGCATGATGGGGATTTCAGCATTCTAAGCAATATACACGCTAATGTAAAAAATACTGGCCTGTGGCAAGGATCAAGTACATTTTATTTAACAAAACTGAAAAATTAAGCAACATACCTCTCTGCCACCACTGCTCCTAATGCCTGTGCAACCTCTCCATGTACAATGCATGATTTCAGGTCCTGTCCCGGTCATCTGAAAAAACAGAAAAGAGCTGCTATGAATGATGTAGTCCTCAAATAACAGGGATATACATTACTCACATCAGGTTCTAAATAAATGCTTTTGAAGAACATCAGAGGATCACCATATACATTTTGCTATGTTACACACACAAGCCTTTACATTTTTGAACACAGCTGAACATAGATTGGAGGACATACGATTCAAACCTGCAATTCTAATCTATGTCCACACTCTAACCATGACACATATATGCCTTGCTAATCCATCTTGTCTGAGAGCATGTGTTGTGAATGCAGTGAAAAGACTTCGGGTTATGAATGTGCATGGATGGGTTACTAACATGGATCATGCCTTAGGATTTCAAAAAAAGGACCACATGCTGGAAATGTAGGTAAATAATTTGCAAGAATGAATTTGTGTCAGCACTGCGGTCACTACCAGTAACTGCAATTGAAAAATCTTCATTCCTCAGACATTGGGATAGTGTCATGTATCACACAGTTTTTGTTAACAGAGATAAAAGTGCTGTACATCAGGGACACAGTAAGGTATGTGGGAGGACTGCATTTACAGACATTCCTTGGCAAAGTGCACATCACAAATGAAATGCATACATCACTGTATCCCCTGATCTGCATTTCAGTTGTAATTCTGACTATCTGACTCCCTCAAAAGATAAGATGTTGCTGAAGTGAATGAAAAATGAATGATACAACCACATTTGACAGCACTTTTGAAAATAATACCATATTCCACAAAAATGTTTGTCAGATATATAACAGTCTGCTGCAAGCTTTACACATAACCCTGTACTTAAAGAGATGCTAACAGAACATTACAGATTACAAAGATATTCATAAGAATTCAATGAGTAACTGAATTATTCATAACCATGCACATAATAAACATTAATATCAATGAGCAGTTATGTAGAGAAGAATATATGACACTGCGAAATACACAAAGATAACAATATAATGATATGTTTTCCCTACGTGGAGTTGAACCCAGAGTATGCCAAAATATAGGCATGCTGACCAGTTTCTTTACAGGTCATTAACAGGCAACATACATTTCTTCTTAACAAGCAGGTACTACATGCATCTACCAGTATTCCTGCAGATAACGGATGAATACAGAAACTTCTGACACTATTGGCCATTATAATCTAAAGAAATAACAGCTATCAACACAACTGAAAACATACATGTAAGCAGTCAGACAGGCATTCCCCTTGGCTTAAACAAATAGGACTATAGTAAGAATGTTCACTTTATTAAGAGGAATGAAGTAAAGAATTTATTTATGAGTTACTATTCACATATATACAGGTAGAGTAGGCGATACTTTTGTTGTATAACAGATAACTACAAATGCGTAGTCATCAGCAGCCTAGGTGCTATAGGCATCAGTGATACATGACTATACTGGTTATATGAAATGATGTAGCTATATGTTGGAAAACAGATGTACATCTACAATGTATTTAGTATTATGTACATTATAAACATTAGTAAATAAATTAAAAGCACGGGGACAGAACCCATACTTATATGGAGAGCAGTTAACACGTCTTCTTAATTATCTGGATGAGTTAATTGTCAGAACAGCTACTTAATAGTTCTAAAAGTCATGTATCTGATATATTTGGGACAGAGATATACATCAAAATTCCATAGGAATACTTAGGTATATGCAGCATTATGACACCAACTGTAGGTTTCCATCGACTGTCTCCATATCTTGGCAACCAACCGAATAATGGTGGGGAACCTGTACTCTAGTCAAGAAGATCCCCATATGTCATTGTTGTTCCCTCATAATCTGGTTCCAAATGTTGATCAATGTAAAGTTCCTTGGCTTAACTCTCATCCAATGCTCTAGTCCAGAGCATTTGGGTTGTCTCTTCCTCAGACCAATTGGGTGCCAAGATACATTGAAGCCTCCTAGAAGTAGCCATCTTGATAATGTCGATATTCCAATTCAAAATGTAGTTAGGTCTGAAAACTGCTCATTGAGATCCCACTCAGTTCATAGGTTGCAATGGTCTAATCTGTAAATTAATCAAAATCAGTATTTAAAAGTGACACTTATGTCATGTTATCACATCATTGGAAGATAAAAACACATGCTACGCACAGTACCATTTATCAATGTCTATTGGGTACTTGCATGGAGCACCTTCCAGTTATGACAAGCCATTGGCTAATGTGCCTAATTTCAAGAATTTAAGTTGGCATGCACAAATGGGATTCCAAAACCTAAAATTTAAATGAACCTCATTAATTATGTATGGTACAAATTGTGCATAAAAGTTGGATATACATTAGGTGCTAAACTGCGGTGGTGGTGCTGCGCTAGCGTTGTCGCCTCACAGTTAGACATTGCCCATTCGATTCTCAGTTAGAGCGTCTTCTGTGTGGCGACATGTGTGAATGGGTGTTCCTTTGTTGAAGGTTGTGCGTTAGGCCTGGCAAGCCAGCACGTAAAGCTCTACTGCCTATCATTAGCGGACCGGAGTTCCGCTGTAGCAACCCCTAACCGGGAAAAGCCGAAAGACGCAAACAAACTATCAGTGAGACCTGAGTTATAGGTAGCTCATAGTGTAAATTGGCACCTGCTAGTATTTTTGTTTTGGTGAATAGTAGCTCTGCTAACATTACTTATTCTCAAATGCATCTCTTTAAATTTATTTTTAAAGAAAATGTGTGCATTAAGACACATTTGTAGTTTACTAGAGTGGTGTTTGATTAACCTATATGCATACAGCTGTTGACATATGCATTTAAGACATGCAGTAATTTCTCATATGCAGTTGTATAGACAGACTTACATAGCAAAGTGAATAGTACATAAAGACAGATTTACATATTATCCATATATCTTGCAGATGACTCCATACAATCTGTGGTGTGCATACAGAAACCTACAGATTCCAACAGTATCCATATGTGCTATGTCCTTTTGCTGTTACAGATATTTATTCATTGATGGCTCTTAACAGAAGTCTTATAACTATTGGTTCATTATAAAAAGGATTCGCACTCTGTGTGTCCTGTTTACAGATCCTGAGATTTCCCAGTATTTTCCATAATTTGTTCAGTTGATAATTTACATATACTCTGTACTGAAGTGGATGTGGCATTCACTGCTCAGGAATGATTGAGTTGATCTGAGATGTTTTTAATACTTGCCTGTTAAGGCTGCAATTGCATTACAGGTATAGCAACAAACATTTCAGCTGTAAACATTTGCTTAGTATTTTAATGTGAAATGCATGTAGACTGTGTCTCCTGTGGCATGATGCTGTTGTGTTTGGCCTGCCATTCAATGGATATGTAGTGTAAGGGTTTCAAATCCTGAAGACATCCTCAACATATATTGCAAGTTATGTTGATTTTACAACTGTTATGCATGCAGGCATTGTTGTAAGTTTTTATGTCACATTACTATATGTCACAGTGAGTGCTTCACTGACTTTTGTATAGAACAGGAATGCATAGTATTTATAGTGATATAAGCTGTCCACATAATCATCTACATAACTGGGCCCTCACATGAATATGAATATGTGCATATCACTGTCTTTCAGATGGCAAACAAACCTAGGGTCAACAATTTCTCCCCACAGGAAGATGAGATTAATAGATGCTCTGCAACAGAATGAATGGAGACTCCTTGGACAGGCAGGGAATACAGTATGGAGGAATGAAGTATGACATCACCAACATGATTAATGCAGTTGGAGGTCACAATAGATCTCCTAAGGCCTGTCAGTGACACTGCTCTGACATGATCCTCTGTGCTGCCAATGGATTATGATGGTCACAGAGATTGAGGGATGTGACCAGTGGTGGCCCACCATTTACCCCACCCTGATGAGATGACAATATTTCTTGTATCCATGTATATGATGAGTAGGGAGCGATGCATACCGAGGGTAGAATAGAAGAAGGCATTCCAGGCCAAATATGTAAGTCTTACTTTCCATGACATGGATGACTATAGAGGAAAATCATTGCATATTGCTGTTACATACATATTCATATATTGTCATTTTGGATTTGCAGCAATGGAATTGAATCATGCACAGAGATCCACACAGGGTAATGGTGATCAACATAAGTATAATGACATGTAGTCATACAACTGCAGAACAGACAGAGCAGTGCAACCATCATGTGTAATGCTGTCTGTGTTAATGTTCACAGATCTCTCTACTTCTGCACAACACCAGGGAACAGCAGGCGAGTGTCTCCATACAGTGTTATGATGACAACTACCTGTTATTGCCTCAGCCTCATGTCATAGCACTGCTGTTTACTGTCATATTGATATTACCCTAACATTGTATACTACAGGCACATTCTGTGAGGGCCCAAGCCATGCAGTTGCAAGTACAGACAAACCAGTTATATTACCACAACAGGTTCATAGGCTGCAGCAATATGTAGCAGACCTATGATCTATGACATTAATGTCACTGGTTTTCTACACAGGGACATTTGGCCAGTAGGTGCAACATCCATCACGTGAGTATCATCTGCTCCTGTTACTGTGTCATATATGTCATCCTGTCAATTTTCCATTGCCTGCACACATGATTGTACTGTCTTTCTCTTTACTTTACCACTGCAGTACAGCATACAAACTCACAACAGCAGAGGTCTGTCAGTGGTATGCTATTACCTATCTTTCGTACTTGTCACTGATGTCACTCTTCTTGTTGTCCTACATTAATACTGTGTCTTTCTACCCATTCATAGGACAGACATCATCATCATCAACTGCACAAACAAGTTGTATGTCTATGTAATATCTACTGTTTGTTGTTTTAACACTGCCCAAATGGTCCATGCTGGCAATTATTTGATTAATAATGTTGACTGTTTCTCTACAACAGTTGAAGTTCATTCCTCTTCTACAGCACCATTTTCACAACAGGACTTGTTGGATATGTGTTATGTGTGCATTCATCACATGTATTATGTATGTTGGATATGTAAACTAATTGTCTTTTCTCTGTTATGTAGATTCCATGACTCATACACAGAAAAGACCTAATGGTAAGTCAGCATCATCTGTAACATTACAGAGACAAATATGTGTCATATGTCCTTGATGATGTACAACATGTAAATATATTGCCCTGATCTGTGTCATTTGTCTCTTCTTTTAGCACTTCAACTGTCTGTATCCTCCATAAGCCCATCCATTGATCCTGATGTGGGATCTGATGTGTCTCAGCATGGTAGCATTGCCCCGGCACACAAGGCAGTGACATGGTGATACAGTCTGGCTAAGATCGTGGCAATCATGTGGATGCAGCTGTAGCCTCAGATGTGGAGGGAAACTTGTCCAGCCATTCTGAAAATTAGGAGACCTTGGATGGTGGACAGGATGAGGCCTGTGAACAGAAGACCCACAATGAGACTGCTGGTGATGTTGACAGTTCCCCACACCACATTAACACTGCCCATCACAATAGATGGTGTGCATGGGTACGTGTCAGAGGGTGTCTGCCCACTCCTACAGGCAAATGAATGCTCCCAGCAATGTCATGAATCTGACATCCATGCACTTGCCCATGCAACAGATCATGATGCACACCAGCTGGGTGTGCTGCATGAAGGACAGGAGCAGACACAGTGAGGTAATGGCATCACTGGCTGCACAGAATGAAAGTATTTGTGGAGCAGTCAGTAGAATCCCTGGCCTCTGCAGTACTACAGCAGTGCCATAGTACAAGCAGCATTCTACATGCCCTGACTGTGATTAGCTGATTACCATATGGGAGAGGCAGGCGCACTCTCAGCAGAACCAACCTTGCCCACCGGGCATAAATATCTATGCTCCAGTGTGTACACACTTCCACTGCTGGCCCATCTGCTGTGGGCCCAACAGTCATGACCAGGCAGTCAAGTCACAGTCATGCTTCTTCACCTTCACATGCTGGCATCAACCTATCTCTGTCTTCTGTGGAGCAACCTGGTCCAAGTGTTTCAATACATGGTAGGGCAGACCAGACCGCAGTGTGAAGCATACGTGTGAGTGCCCTAGACTGCATTGGAGTAACACAGAGAGTTAATCTGCTCTGTCTGGTAGTGTCATTCCCACCCCATGACAATGATGATTACTGTGCAGAACACTGACAATATCATCTGTCTGTGTTGTTAACAAGTCTGATGCCACAGGGGTCAGACAGCTTTACTAAACATAGCTGACTCCATTAGTACATTACTTTATCCATGCTTTGCAGTGATATATTTGGCGTGTGATATTAATAACAGTTCTGCATTATATCCTAAGTTGTTTACCTGTTTGCAGCTTTTTATAGTGGATAGATGGGAATGTGTTACACTGATGTGTGTCCCTTATTATATCCCATACACAAAGATACCATTATGACTCTGTATGCATATCTGTGTCAGTTGTGCCCTGAGCTGATGATGTCTGCTGTAATACATTTATATATGTTCATAATGTTATATGTTATGATTATGTTATGTTGTTATGTCTGATGCTCAATGTGTTGCCGGCAATTGCCATTATGCAATCTGTCCAGCTGTCCAGCTGTGGTGGGTCAAAACCTGTACATCAATGTTTAATCTGTGTACTCATGTACATGTAGCATGTCATGACTCAAAGCTGTGGGTCAGACACTGTTGTGTTGCCTGGGCCTGCACTTGTGGTCACACCTTCCATCACTAATGCTGTGCCTTCTGCCCCCTTTGTCCTCCTGCTCCTCCTCTGATACATGTAGGATGTTATCTTCAGACATCTGAGGTTCATGCCGTAGTTCACCCACACCTGCAGCTGGAGAATCACCATGTGCTGTAACTAGTATGTTGTGTAACATGATGCACAGCATTAATATCTGTACTGCCTTCTGAGGTGTGTATTGCAGTGTACCCCCAGATGTGTCTACATATCTGAACCTAGCTTTCAGCACACTGAACATAAGCTCTATGGTATTTCTTTCATTGCATGTGCTCTATTGTAGGCATCCCCTGCATGGTTTGATGGTTCATGGTACATGGTCATTAGCCACAGCTCAAGAGGATAACCTGTTGTGAGAGTAAACACATGTTCTCAGCATGGATATTGTTGGGAGGGATGTCCTTAACTTACATCCTAGCCATGTTCCTGTGCTTACCTAGTAGTAGTCCCCTAGTTATTTCACCTTCCTGGAATGTGGCCCTCAGACCACTTTCGGCAGCATCCTGGACACTTCCAGGGTGTGTTGCCATGAAGTTTGTTATGATGCCATCTGCTACACACACACACACACACACACACACACACACACACACACACACACACACACACACACACACACACACACACACACACACACACACACACACTGATAGTTCAGGGATGGCCAGCCCTTTCTGTTTATATATCTGTCTGCTTCAGGATGTACTGGGATCTTATAGGGGTGCATGTGCAATCTATTGCACTGAGTACATAGGGGAAGTATTCAATGTCATAGAACTGAAATATTACAGTTTTCCACTCCATGGGGGGGTGGATGGAAAGTATATGTAGTAATCCACATTTCTGCATATTGCTGCCAGGAATTTTACCTGGATATGACTGGCAGCTGTCTGTGACACTCCCACAGCATTCCTCCATGTGTCTTTGGAATGTCCCAGATGCAAGTACACCCAGACTGAGACAAAGTTTGGTTTCAGGGGGGATGGGGTTTCCTAGCTGTGTCCACACAGACATGTTTTGGGCACATCTGTTGTAGACAGCCTGCATTAGCTGTCTCTCTAGGCAGTACTTGTTGATTATTTGTTGGTCTGACAACTGGTTTTGTTGCAGCCTTGCTTTGACACTAGCTGGTTGCCATCTACAGCATACAGCCACATCCTCATCTATGGCTTGCAATACTGCAGCCTGTGTGTTGCAGTTCATTCACTGCAGGCTGCATTTTTCTTCTTATTTTTTTTTTGTGGTGGTATTCTTGTGGAATATGACAGAATCCATAGTAGTAGCTTTTGTTCCTTGTGATGCCATATAGCATACATCAAGGATTTTGGAAACAGAGTCAGCATTGCAGTTTGTTGCATTTAAGTTGTGATGGGCATGCATGATGTGTTTTCGAATCTGACAGGCATGCACAGAACATGTTATTATCCTCCACTGAATAGTTATGTACTTCAGCATGTCTTCTGAAATCATGTCCATATCTAGTGCATTAAAGTTTTCCCTTGGTGTGCTGCACTGTTCACAAATATCATTTGAAATCTAGACCATGTCTTCAAAGAAGGAAAGTCACCGGTGGCAAGTAGCAGGTTCTACTGCTAATCCTCAAGTGACTAAATGTTAAGGAACTACATCTGAAAACGATTGAAACACAAATGATTACAACTCAAAACTATAAGCATTTTTTTGCACAGGACAACCCCTCCTACTCTCCAGTGTGTGGGAAGTCAATATTTCACATCACCTGAACTTATATATCTATACTAACTCCATGGTTGCACAAACATGAAGAACAGAGAAATCTATCAAAACAAAGGGAGCATTGCCAACATATGCACAAAAACCACACCAGCAGTGATTTCCATTGGAAAGCATTCATTAGCATTTTGCATCCCTGACATCTTTTAACTAAAGCACCTGATAGTTGGGAAACAAGAACTCAGCGACCTGTACTGTTCTACCATCACAAAGAATGATGCCTAATTTCAAATATAAAATAGTTGGTTTCAACAATTGGCTAGTTATCTGGTGTTTCTCCAGGAAGATCAAATGGCTGACTGAGACAAAGTACTGTACTTATATACCTTCTTTCTTTTCTAGGAATGGGCTGCACTTCTCATCTCATGGCTAGGGATGTTGATTATTGATTTTCAAAAAAAAAATTTTCATTTTCATGAGAAGAAATGTGGGAATTACATCCATGATTTTTAAATCTCAAACAAACCCTGTCTAGGATTTACTGGTATTTTTCCTGGAAAATATGAAAAATCAGTGTATCCGCTCATAGCCTTTTCTTACCGGTTAGCCTTTGTCTCCACTCATAGCCTTTTCTTACTGGTTAGCCTTTGCTGTCCCCTTTTAGGCAAATTTCAACTCAAGGCCATACCAACTTAGAAAATTCTAATTCAGACAAGATAAAGGTCACACTGTTTAATGCTAACAGCTTGATCAGCAAAATGTCTGCGTTTGAGGCCTTCCTCTACTTTGAAGATATATGTTTGTGTAGTTGCAGAAACCTGGTTCCAGTATAGACTCATTTGCAAGGGTTCAGTGCCTACCATGCATTCAGGCCTACAGGGAGATGTGGAAGCATATCCATATTTGTTAGGAAACCTATTGTTTTGCAACACGTAATACATGATACTATACTGGAACTTGTATGGATTCAGGTAGCTGTCAGAAAAACTGCCTTCCATATCATTGTCACCTATAGCTTCCCTTATGTGTCCCCCTCTAAGTACACTGATTATCTAAGTCATATTACACAGCTCTTCATCAAATGTATTATGAGTAACTTAACTACTCACTACACATTGGCATTCCTGTAAAACTAGCAACAAATACACACATGGCTAAGTGCAGTCACACTGAAAACATTTAAGGAAAGCTGTGGACTGCACAGCGCTTAACATTCTTTTTAAAGAAATAGGGTTTATAATGTCTTATACAGGGGTGTCCTTGTGTAAACACCCTGATGGTTTCAGTAAAGAATAGAAATGGGGAAATAAGAAACACTGAAAAAGGGGAGACAAACAAAGATGGAACACACAAGGAAAACATTAAGAGGGTTTGTGCTGGAGGAGGTGGGAGTGAATGGGCACTATGTTTTGTCCAGAGAAAGACCCCCCCCACCCCCATTATTTCATTTTTTTATATGAGAGGGTAGTGTGGGTGGGAAATAGGTAAGATTGTGTATGTGAAAGGATAAGGGAAGAAGGGCTGAGGAAGTGCTAACAGTAGTACCAGTCCACAGAGCCTCAAACTTGTCCACTGCCAGATGTCATTGTAATGGAGGACCCTGATGTTGAGAAGGGGGTAGGGTCGTTTAGGATGTGGTGGTTGGCACCAACTGGGATAGCATGTCTTCCACACATTAAAGAGAGGCTTCAACTGGTTGAATTTTCCTGTCCACTACCTCCACCAGTATGTCCTCCACCAACCTCCAAAACTCTCATTTGGTGAGGCTTGCCAGGGTACCTGCAGGACCAATGCCTCAACCTTGATCCTGCAAGAGTATCCCAGAAGGGCAAAAGGTGAGCATTCCTTAGTCTGGGAGGTACATGCCCAGATGTCTCCTGAGGGATTTGAATCTGAAAAAGAGAAAAATAAATGGGAAGAGAAACAAAACAATAATAAAAAAGAAATGCATAATCAAAACAAGAAAACTGAAAAAGAAGGGGTGGGGAGAGGCAAAAGAGAAAAATGCACAATAAAACCATACATCATGTTCACATGACATTTCATATATTACTGAACTATTACAGGAAGTGCTGATGCATACAATGGGAGTAGTCATTTGGGAAGTGCTTTTGTACTTGTGAAGAATGCTATGAATAGTGCTTATGCATACTTCAGATGAATTCATACGGCAAGTGCTTGTGACTACTCGATGGGGAGTGTGCATCTCTCAAGTTATGTAAATGCAATATATTCAATACAGTAATACAAATACCCTTTGCAATTATTAGAAGCAATCAGTTAAAAATAGAGTAATGTTATTCAGGTTTTCACATTTATAACATTAGCTTGACCTGTTGTTCTTCTTTCGGCTTTTCCCTGTTAGGGGTCGCCACAACAGAACTAATGATTGGCAGTAGATAGTTTCGGTGCTGAGGTGCCAGCTCGATGCCCAACCTTCAAAGAAGGCACACCCTACGCATGTCTTTTGAACACCACTCGACCATGGGGAGGACATGCACACTCCACACAGAAGGCGCTCCAGCTGAGAATCAAACAGGAGAACCTCTTGCTGTGACACAACAACGCTACCACTGCACCACTGCGGCTTGACCTGTAATGATTTAAATTGCATTTCTTTCATCTGCAAAGTTATAAAAATATTTCCTTATGACCAATATAGAAACAGTTGTAAAAAAAGTACAGCATCAACATATATCTTCTCTTTTTAACAGTAATAAATGATTTCAAATCCATTTTTATGCTTCTCATACATATTACAAACTAGTAAGACAGTTCTCTTACAATTCAGTTATACTCACCAGAAGATTAACCAGCCTTTCTACTCTTCTTTGTTGTTGCTGGCAATTATACTCAATTTCTTCCTCGGTTATAATTAAAACAGAGACGATAAATCTTATTTGCATTTGTTTTATATACATATATATATATATATATATATATATATATATATATATATATATGTATGGATCAATCTCCACAATATTGAATATATAGATATATGGTTCCCCTTCAAAGCATCAAATCTCCACAATATCGAATCCTGTATCAAGACAACTTCACTGAATCGTCATTATATCGCAGTCCCGGAATAGCAACCACTAACCCCGGGAAAAATACACTTGACCACCAGTAGAAAACAAGAAACAGCAAAACAAGAAAACTCTCCAAGTAGGGGGTCTGCCCCCCCCCCCACACTCACTCCTAACTAAATATACCAACTCCAAGATCACACTACAGTGGAGAAAGGGCAAGGTTCACCATGCCAAGTGATTCTTTTCTCGGGGTTATTGTTTGTTGTTCTGGGAATCTCGATATAATGAAGATTCTGTAAAGTCGTCTTAATGAAGTCAAATTCAATATTGTGGAGATTCAATGTTTTGAAGGGGACCCATATATATATATATATATATATATATATATATATATATATATATATATATATATATATATATATATATATATATATATATATATATATAGATAGATAGATATATGTGTGTGTGTGTGTGTGTGTGTGTGTGTGTGTGTGTGTGTGTGTGTGTGTGTGTGTGTGTTTATTCCTGTCAAAGCAACTTTTTTTTATTTTTTCTTACATATGCATAGCTGTATGAATTTGTACAATACTGTGCCAATATACCCTGTCATGCATGAGAAAAATAAATGTATGAAATGTGTGAGTGGAATGTTGTTTTCTAAATACTTTGCTGTATTTGTAACACCTTGTTCAGGTACAACTTATTCAGAAATACAGAATTCATGGAAGTTTACATTTCGTTTGCTGTACAAATGTGCCTGATTTGATAGGTAATGTAGAAGTAAAACACCATTTCTCAGTAAAGTTTGTGCTAGTCATTCATTTGGCACAGCAACCCCTACCCTCCTCCCCCAACCTCCACTCTAACTAGGATGTGGGGTCTCAGAATTCATCCATGTTGTACATCTAGGTAGAAATACGTTTGAGCAAACAGCTGCTTTATGCAACTTTTTTAGTTATATTTCTATGCCCTTTCACTAAACTGGCATCATATAATATAACCAGTTAGTAATTTATGCAATAGTAATACATTTGAATATGAAATTCTAATTTAATGTTTATTATTTATAAATCCTTTAATAAATACTTCTTCTTGTAACCCAGCACATGATTTACAGAGGTATATATACCAATTATTATGTTGATAAACATATGACACATTTGTATATATTGTGAAAATCTGTTAGCACATTATTCATATTCATCTTTTTTTAAAAAGATGCATGTATGATTACAAATATGCTCATAATTTCCTCTGCATTTCTTAACAGCATTACACGTAGTAATAAGTGCAGTAAGTGGTAGTGAATCACAAAGTCAAACACAAGCTGACATGTCACTCACAATTCTCCAAACTCAGAAGAACACTTTGAGGATGATGGCGAGTATTCAGAGGCAACAGTGTCCATGGCGACACCTTTACAAAGGGGAGCCAGGCACAGGAATTTCTTACGCTACACCAGGAAACATGTAAAGTATTGGCTGTCCAACAGGAAATGTGCAGTGGCATTGTTAAAGCTCAGAACAGTGCACAAAGAGTCAGCTGGAAATGGTCAGAGTCCTCTAGGGTATGAGTGATGATTTCCAGCACTACTTCGAAATGGCACAGATTAAGGACAATGCCATGACTACATGATGCATAATATGGTTACATATCAAGCAGCAGTGTCCACCTCTATTTGTACGTTAGCTAGGACATACCAGAGTCAAGCTGGAGTCAGTCTTGCAAGGGGCAGAGGACAGGGCACTGTCTGAACACATGGGGGGTCACATGATAATACCATTGCTTCTCAGGCAAGTAATATATGTAGTCAAGGTGAACAAGCACAATATCTTTAATGCAGGCCATGTCAGCATTCATCTGCACCTAGCAGAACCTCACATTCAAGGTCATGTTCATGGTCATGCAGCACTGTCAGATGAGTGTCAGCAGGATCACTTGCATCAACTATGATCTATAGGAGAGCTATATGACTCATTTGATCTTAAACTACTGTAAATCAGCTTCAAAGGCACAGCTGCATGTTTAACTGGAATAGGGGCGGGGAGCAAATTTGCAAATGATGCATTTCATCCCTTTAAAAGTAGTATGTACATCATTAATGAAAGGTAGAAAAACATCAATACTACATGGATTATTATTCCTGCAGCTGGCAGCTGGTAATGGACAAAAGTTTTCAGGAGAAATATATAATAAGCAAATGACAGACAGCTGAGTAGCCTGCCAACACTGCTGCCACTTATCCTCCTCACTGTACAAATGATGATAGTTTATTATGTTTCTGAAATCAGACATGATGGTGTATGACACACAAAACTACGGGTGGGGGATTGGTATAATGGTTAAGGTGTTTGCCTTGTAAACCAAAGGTTCAGGGTTTGATACTCACATGGGATTATTGGCTAGGCTTAAAATTTCCTGCAAAGGCAGTTAGTCTAGTTGTTGTTGTTGTGTATTTTGGCTTTTTCCAGTTAGGTGTCGCCACAGTGGAACTCTGGTCCGCTAATGATTGGCAATAGATTTTTTTCATGCCGAGTAGCCTGCCCTGATGTACAACCTTCAACGAAGGTAAGCCCATTCATGCATGTCTCCACACAGAAGACGCTCTAGCTGAGAATTGAACAGGACAATGTCTTACTGTGAGGCGACAACGCTACTGCAGCACCATACTAACCTATAATCTGATGTGCAGTACCATAGAATAATTAAAGAAGTGATGACATAATACAAACAAGGCAGTATAGTACATTTTCATTACATTTGCAATGCATTAACTTGACAATATTTATTACTTTTGTATACTTCAGTAAGCAGTACAGAATAACTTATTCATCTAGTCATCAAAGCAGACAAAAATGTGAATTTTTTTATAAGATGCCTTACAACATCACTGAACAGAAGTCAGTGTGGACTCAGGCATGAGTTTAAGTAACAATAATGCATTTCTAAAAGATAATAAAAATATTTTAAGGTGAGAAAGAATGTCAGATGAACAGTGACAGCAGACCATGCACCATACAGTATAGTCTACAGATATTAGTGCATGTATCCATTATATGCCATGTATAAAGGAAATACTAAACTGAATGTCATGCCCATAGCTATGGACTATACACTGCCTCTTTACCTTCACAGCTGCATGCTCTGCATGAGCCTGCTGCTTGGGGTCCCTTACTACTGCTACCAGCTGTTCATTATTAGTCATAGTTAGACTGGAACTGGGAACTGCAGTGAAACATGGGTCACATTACCACTAGTCCACTGCATGATCATGTTATGCAGAAT
The DNA here is from genome assembly GCF_019279795.1 of Protopterus annectens. Lineage (NCBI taxonomy): Eukaryota > Metazoa > Chordata > Ceratodontiformes > Protopteridae > Protopterus > Protopterus annectens. The sequence goes on along the minus strand of NC_056743.1, from coordinate 1,139,597,789 downwards.
GCTACATGCACTAAACATTCTGCACACAATAGCTTTAACATACTGGAGGGCACCCACAGACTCATCCAGGCACTGGCTCGTAAGGAGTCTAAAGACCCTGTCAATGAAAAAACAGGTCGGGGACAAGGATGTGTTATACGTATCATCTGCAGCTCCACATGGATTTATACTGGTGTAATAAGCTATGACTCCAGTGAATATCCAGCATCACCTGAAACAAAAGAGTGAGAAAAGTGTGTAGGTGGGACAAAACAAAAAGTATAGCATTCAGCAGTATATTTTAACATGAATAACTACTTAACACAATAAAAAAATATATTTTTCCACTTGCCAAGAAGATAACCACTGGGCATCTTACCTTGCAGGAAGAGGTAAGCTAATGTAGATAAGGTAATCATGTGTACTGCCAGGATGCTGGGCAAACACATTGGTGATGCACCCCCATTCATCACACACTACTTGACAGTTGATGGAATGGAAACCCTTCCTATTGAGGTACCACTCCCTCTGTGCATCACAGGAGCCCCTAATTACAACATGGGTGCAACATGCCAGCCCATAAAAGGCACACATAATCCTGGCTTAGTCCTGAGGTGACACCAAGAAACAGCTATACTGATGGACATGTGCCAAGAGTATATCCAAGAACCTCTGCAGTATTATCAAGGCAGAAGCCTATGAGATCCCCAACATGTCCCCAGTCTGTCTCTGGAGGGTCTCCTGTAGCAAATATAGTAAGGGTTATACATACCTTGGAGTCCACAGGGATAGGAAGTCCACACATTCCTCTAGCAGGGGTAACACATACCCACTAACATACTTACAATGTCCCTATCCACTCTGACACTGTCACGAATTTTCTGACTGTCAAAGTTATGATGAGTTATCCTTTGCTTATATTTTTGCTTTCTTGGCTGGTGAGCACTGTTGGGTGCAAGCAGTTTTTACCTAACTAAGACAAGCAAATAAGACCTGGAAATAGTAAAGCTAACAGCAGCTGACATCATTTTGCAAACTGCAACTCCAATATATTTGATGAGGCTTCTCTTTATATGCCGTATCTGTGACTAGCGGGGCAAAGTAGGAAAATCTGACCATGAATCACAAATGGTGTAAAACATACTTCATTAGCATATGAAGATTTACATCATTCCTCATTTCTATCTCGTTATTTGCACATTTGTATAAGCACATTTCAGGTCATCACACATTTGCATAAATGGCCTAAATGAATCCTGGCTCAGCCGTGCTCATCCATGAACATTGCAGTTAGCCTAAGGGCATTTGCTTAAATGACTGTGAATACCGGCACAAAACTGTCGGTCTGATATAAACTGAAGCAATAACTGACATAATAATGAAACAAAAAGACTGTCAAAAGTGAAGCGATGCTATTAATTTGTGGAAGCTGCCTATGCAATAATGCATGCAAACTTTAATAAAATTAGCTAGCAATATCATTCAAATGTGATATACTACACAGTTTTGTGATGACTAAACATACTCATAGTGGGAAGCATATATACAAAGATATTATTAATACACCATACTGAAAAATCTAGTATTCATCTAAAAACACTATTATGAAAAGCCTAATATCCACTGCATTAGAAGTGGGTCCTAATAAGGTCCAGAAACATGTCACAGTATATACATATGAAAACCAAATCAGATGGACCTCTACAATACAGTGTGTGTGATCTGTGACAAAACAATTACAAATGTCCTGTGATGAAGACTTCATTTCAGATATGGAATTTATCCCTAAAAGATGTATAAGTGTATTACTTTTAAAACTATTTGGGACCTACCACTACTATAATAAACATCAGGCTTTTCATAAGTCAAATGCCTCACAGGATAAATAGAATTTCTGTTATGCAATACTGACAAGCATCAAAATGTGAAAATATACCATGTCGCCAGCTAATGAATCTAATTTACTGGCCTAGGTGGTCCATTTAACAAAGAGTAATGGGTCAGTCTGCATTTCAAATTCATAAAAAAGACTTGTAATTGCTTTTTCACAAATAACAGTCAGTTTTGCCAGACTTTTCATGTAGTTTAGTCATACATGCATCTACTGTGGGACCTCTCTGCTTATATAAAATAGTCTGCTTGTAAAAGGATTCATGAATTTAATATACCATGAGATCATATTATATAATTATAATTATATATGTGTGTGTGTCTGTGTGTGTGTGTGAATCATACCTCTCAACTGTTCCGAATTCCTTGGTATTTATCGGTTTGGAGGGCAAAATAATGGGGTGCCACAAATTTCTGAATGGCCCCTTCAATTACCAGTTTTTTTTATTTTTATTTCAATTTTAAGTTATGGCTGATGTGACATTGGCTTTGTGAGTTAGTGCCTGCCTGACTGCTTGTCGGACTCAGAGACTGTGGCAAGTCACTGGACTGGGAGATGGAGACAGGTGAGTTCTACTCCGATTCATCAAGCCTGGAACCATACAACCCTTCAAACCATACACATGATATTTTTCCATAAGTACTGGTAACAGGACTACAGTTCCCAAGAGGTATTGTAACATGGGGTGAAGCGGATACATACTGAGAGGCAAGTTTTTCTTTTTCTGCCATGTGGAAAGATGTAATGGCAATATTGTAAACACGGCTGGATTGGAACATCTTTCTGACCGGGGATTTAGGCTAGATGGCCAAAAAGCAACTGACCTTTATAAAAATTCAGGGTTGAATGAGTGTTTGCCCAAGCTGATGGATCAGCTTACACCGAACAAGGAAACACCAAGGCGCTAGTGGCATTGTACTGATCCCATGAGGTGAGACTTAACTTAGTGGAAGTTAATTGATGAACCAGTCCAAAAAGAGGTATAGTGAGAGCAGAGAACAGTAGCAATGGCACTGCTTAGTTTCATAATATGTGGAGGGCTTGACATACACAAAGACAATTGGAAAGATTTTGTGATAGGTAAAGAGTGAATATGTAAGGCACTCTCCCAAAGGGAACCACAGTTGAACCACACACTAATAGAACTGGAATTAAGCACTTTCATTCACTTTAAGATTCTCTTTAATATCACCACTTCTTTATAAATAAAGAGAATGAAAAGCACTTAATTCCAGTTCTATTATTTATTGTGTGGTTCAGCTGAGGATCCATTTTGGAGAGTGCCTTACACATTTGTTCTTTAGTTTCCAAGTGGTTTATACTTGTGTCGGTTTATTTTGCGATAGGTATATGTTTAGTGTCACTAATGGTGTGAGGTGTTTTTTTTTCACTTTTCTTCCACTGGACATCACATATTTCACAAACATCCCATAAAAAAAAAACAATGTTTGCCAAAGGGGAGCATTCAGCTGAGATTTATCTTTTACTTGCTGCTAACGTCTCAACTCACGGATATTTCCTGATTTTCTGAGGGGTGGGGGTCGATCTTGGTTAAAACCGAAAATTGAATAGGATCTTGTTTCTTGATTTGAATATTTCAGATGCACTGAAGAGCTGCAGAATTTATTTTCCTTCAAGAAGACATTGGAGGTATGGTGAGGTTAATGTATGCACGTCTTAATCTGTTCTGCCAGCCTCTAATTAATTATCTATGCATTATAACTTGGGAGACATATGGTTTTATGTACCACTGCTTGTTTTTTTTTTCTTCACCAATGACATTTTATGTGAGGTTGTGGAAGAAAACCTAGGCATGTATGCATATATGGGGTGCATCAAAGCTATTTCCTTCACTTTTGCCAATAGCTAGACATCTTTTGCATGTTTCGCTGGCAGTGCACCTGTGCAGTCCAGGAGTGGGGAGGCTTTGCTGCTTTGGCATGCATCTTCACTTTATGTTTCAGTATTGAGTGCACTGCTTCATTGGTTAGCATAAGAAGAAATGTGCCAAACTGTTACTTCACTCCATAAAACTACTAAAATTTGAATTAACAATCCAACTTGTATAGTAATTGTATTGGAAGCCTTTAACTAGATAGTAGATGATAAAACTTGCAACTCCCATGTTAACTTATTTGCTGATTCAACTGCTCCATTTTCATTACATGTTTGTGCTTGAAGCTAGGGCATTTCATGTTTTTGTGCTTGGTGACAAAACCAAAATGTTGGCCATTTAAACATTAATTTGCGTATTATGGCTTGTGCAATGTCTATCCATCTACATGCACAATAGTGGTATAATCTGATTCTTCAGTGTTTAGCATTCCTAGTTTATGTGCTATGATCCAGGGGGTTTGTTGTTATGTTGTACTGTTGTTTATAAAGCAGAAAGGTGAGATGCTGTCAATCTCTCAGCACAAAAAATCTGGACAAAGCCAAAAGTAATGGTGGGAGTGGAACAAATTTAAAATATTGCTCAGATAGTTGCTAGAATAACATGTTATTATGTATTTTCTGAGGGATATGAAGTATGAAATTCAAATGTCTGCCATTACTTATTATTATTTAGTGACTCCAGTCTTCTTGCTGGTATCCCACAATCCCATGAGAGTGGGTGGGGGTTACATGATTATGTATGCAAATTTTATGTTAATCAGCTTCCTGATTTTAGGCCAGTTATACCTAGTTTTCAGGAGCCTTTGTCCACATTTTTGATGTTCCCAGGTGAGAGGTATGGTATGGATATATGTATATATATATATATATATATATATATATATATATATATATATATATATATATATATATATATATATATATATATATATATATATATATATATATATGTATAGAGAGAGAGATATATCAAATATAAACAACACTCAAAGTGATTAGAACCAAGAAAAGCCATTGCAGGTACATGGAAAGTCCAAATAAATCACAAAATCCACATACTGCAAAGGTGAAAAAGTGACTTACTGAAGGAAAAATAATTAAACAGACAGCCATTGCTTACGGCTCCAATAGTCAATGAAGCTGTAAATGAAGGCAGTCTAATAATATGATTTCCCTTCATGTGAGGTCATGTTACTGTGGGGTCTGGGAATTTGCTCTTACCATACTGTTGTGCCCTATCGAAGTTGGTATATATAATTAGCAAGGGGTGTGGGAGGTGTGCAAGATGAGGCTAGTCCACCAGCAAAATTTTTTTTTTAGAATTTCATCATTTTAGATGCAGTCTAAAATGATAGCATTTTTTTGTTCATTATTGTAGTTTTCAATATTTAATGATAGAATCATCTTCTTCTTCATTCAGCTGCTGTCTTTAGGGGTCACCACAGTGGATCATCTGTTTCCATTTCTTCCTGTTCTCTGCATCTTGCTCCGTCACACCAACCACCTTAATGTCCTCTCTCACCACATCTTAGCCTTTCCTCTTTTCCTCTTACCTGACAGCTCCAGCCTTAGCATCCTTTTCAGCACATGTCCAAGCCAATGCAATTTTGCCTCTCTGGCTCTGTCTCCAAACCGTCCAACCTGAGCTGACCCTCTAATATACTAATTTCTAATCCTGTCCATCCTCATCACACCCAATGCAAATCTTAACATCTTTAACTCTGCCACCTCCAGCTCTGATTCCTATCTTTTCATCAGTGCCACAGTATCCAACCCATATAACATAGCTAGTCTCACTAGCATCTTGTAGACCTTCCCTTTCACACTTACTGGTACCCGAATGTTGCAAATCACTCCTCCCACTCTTATTCACCCACTCCACCCTGTCAGCACTCTCTTCTTCACCTCTCTTCCACACTCACTGTTTCTCTGAACTGTTGATCCCAAGTATTTAAATTCATCTATCTTTGCCAACTCTACTCTTTGCATCCTCACCATTCCTCTGTCCTCCCTCTCATTCTCACACATATATTCTGTCTTATTCCTGCTGACCTTCATTCCTCTTCTCTCTACAGCATATCTCCACCTCTCCAGGGTCTCCTCAACCTGTTCCATACTCTCACTACAAATCATAATGTCATCCACAAACTGCTTAGTCTACGGGGAGTCCTGTCTGATCTCGTCTTTCAACCTGTCCATCACCATTGCAAATAAGAAAGGGCTCAGAGCTGATCCTTGATATAATCCCACCTCCACCATGAATGCATCCGTCACTCCTACCGCAGATCTCACCACTGTACATATCCTGCGCCACTCTTACATACTTCTCTGCCACTCATGACTTCCTCATACAGTATCACAACTCCTCTCTAGCCACCCTGTCATATGCTTAGACCAAGTCCACAAAGACACAATGCAACTCTTTCTGACCTTCTCTATACTTCTCCATCAACACTCTCAGAGCAAACAGCACATCTGTAGTACTCTTTCCTGGCATGAAACAGTACTGCTGCTCACTAATCATCACCTCCCTTCTTAACCTAGCTTCCAGTACATTTTCCTATAACTTCATGCTGTGGCTGATCAATTTTATCTCTCTGTAGTTACTACAGCTCTGCACATCACCCTTATTCTTAAAAATCAGTACCAATACACTTCTTCTCCACTCCTCAGGCATCCTCGCAATTTCCAAGATTTTGTTAAACAATCTGGTTAAAAACTTCACTGCCATCTTTCCTAAACACTTCCGTGCTTCTACAGGTATGTCTTCTGGAACAACAGCCTTTCCATTCTTCACCCTCTTCATAGTTGTCCTTGCTTCCTCCTTGCTAATCCATTGCACTTCCCAATTCACTATCCTCACATCATCCAACCTTCTCTCTCTCTCTCTCTCTCTCATTCTCTTCATTCATCAGCCCCTCAAAGTACTCTTTTCATCTGCTCAACACACTCTCCTCGCTTATGAGTATATTTCCTTCGTTATCCTTTATCACCCTTACCTGCTACACATCTTTCCCAGCTTGGTCCCTCTGTCTAGCCAATTATTGCAGGTCCTTTTCTCTCCCCTTAGTGTCCAACTTTTCATATTACTCAACATGCGCCTTATCCTTAGCCTTTGCCACCTCTCTCTCTTCACCTTATACCTCATCTCCTTATACTCCTGTCTACTTTCTTCAACTCTCTGGCAATCCCACTTCTTCACCAACCACGTTTTCTGTATACTCTCCTGTACTTCCTCATTCCACCACCAGGTCTTCTTGTCCTCCTTCCTCTGTTCAGATGTCACACCAACCACCTTTCTAGCTGTCTCCCTTATCACCTGTGCTGTGGCTGCCCAGCTATCTGGTAACTCTTCACTGCCACCCAGTGCCTGTATTAACTCTTCCTTGAACTCCACCTTATACTTATCCTTTTTCAACTTCCAATATTTGATCTTTGGCACTGCCCTCAGTCTCCCCTCTTCTTCTTGATCACCAATGTCATCCTACAGACCATCATCCTATGCTGCCTAACTACATTTTCCTCTATCACTACTTTGAAGTCTGCTCCTTCTGACTGGCCTTCCTGCATAGGATCTAATACACCTGTGTGCATCCTCTTCAACTGTTGTACATCACCGTATGCTCCTCCCTCTTCCTAAAATATGTATTCAGCACAGCCATGCCAATTCTTTTCACAAAATCCACTACCATCTGACCTTCTGCATTCTTCTCCTTAATGGGTCTTTATTATAACATCAAAGTCTTACAACTTTGAATGTTATAATATCGAACCCAGCAGAGCGAAACACCAAAAAGCCGAACAGTCAGAATAGTGAATTTTTTCCCAGGGAAAAAATTTGCTGTTCCGACAAACATACGCACAACACAAGCACACCAAAATAAATAATCTACACACATGCACACTTCACAAAATCCTACACTAAACCATACATACACCACTAGCTATCCACTTACCTTAATCCAACCCTAACCCTAAGGTCCATCACTATCGCACACTCACCTTACCCGCTCCCTAACCCTAACTCACCTACCCCACCCTAACTCTCACGTCCACACAATCGCACACTCACCTTACCCACTCCCTAACCCTAACTCACCTAACCCGTGCCCAATCGCACACTCACTTTCATTCGGACACTTACCTTAACCCAGTCCGTAACCTTCGCTCCGCAATCAAGGAAATAGCGAAGCTGCAGAAACGGCCCACCGAATACTTTCCCTAGGAAAGTATTCGGTGTTCTGCAGCTTCGCTATTTCCAGTGTTCACTCTACTGGGTTCGATATTATAACATTCTAAGTTGTAGGACTTCGATGTTATAATATAGACCCCTACTTAACACCATACCTAACCATCACCTCATCCCTTCTGTTCCCTTTACCAATATGTCCATTGAAATCCACTCCAATCATCACTCTGTCACCCTTGGGTACACTCGCCACAACACATTCACTCTCTCTCTTTATATACATATATATATATATATATATATATATATATATATATATATATATATATATATGGATCTAGGACGATTGAACGAAAGTTCAATAGTCCAAATCCACAATACCCGAACGCACTTTAACGAAAGCGCTTTCACCAAAAAACTAAATCTCCTTTTATGCAGGGGGGAACAGCCCCCCACACCCTCCCTACTTTTATATTCTCACTCTGAAGTCACACTACAGGGGGAAAAAGGGAATTCTCCCTTAACCGCACAGTAGTGCGACCGGCACAACCAGCATACATAACTGAAAGTGCTGCTTCGGTGAACAGCACTTTCGGTTATGTATGTGCGGTGATTTCTGCTTTGGCAGAAAGTGCCGTCGGGGATCTGGACGGATCCATATACATATATATATATATATATATATATATATATATATATATATATACTGTATACGTAAATAAGAAATAATGAAGGCATTCATTGATCTTCTATATTAATGAAGCTGTAAAAAATGGGTCTATTTACATGTATCTTTCTGCATTAAATCACTTTTTCAGTTTTGCTGTTTCTTATATATATATATATATATATATATATATATATATATATATATATATAGATATATAAAGATGTAGATATATGGTTCCCTGCATTTTGCTGAACATCTGCTTGGATGCTGTTTAATTTTGATGGTACAGATAGCTGAGTGGTCCAGATGCTGACAGTGCATTTTGTTGAGAGAGGTGAGTGGGGATAGAAGGGTTGGAATATCTGTGTTTGAAATTTTGAGTTAGGGTTAGTGTCAGGGATAAGTGAGAGATAGGTATTGCATGTTTGTGTGTGAGTGTGTGTATTTTAGGATTAGATAAATGGTTAGGTAAGGGGATAAATGTAGTTTTGGTTGTGTGTGTGCATGTTTGGTTGTCCAAGTCTGTCTTGTGTAGTGGCAGTGTTACAGGAAGGTTTTTATTAGGGTAAGTTGTAGGGCTATGGGTGGAGGAAGGGGCAGCATTAGGTTAGCACTCATTACTAAGGTGCTAGGTTCCAAATTGGCTGCTGTTGTAATTTGGCCATAGTCTGGGGGTAGTATGGAGTGACCAGAGGACCTGGAAATGGACATGTGGCATTGGGGATGGCTGTCAGAATGAAGGAGGAGAGCAGAACACGTTGAAATAAATCCACAGCCCCTGTGGGTCCCTTTTTCTTTGGTTACTCCATCTGTATTTGTAGTGTTCCCTTGAATGTATTATACCCATGTCTGCTGCCAAGTGTCATCCAATTTGTGCAATTTTATCTGCCTTACACAATCTCTCAGGGAGTGCACCTTTCCCAAACAGAATTTCATATAAGGGCAATGTATGACCCAAAGTCAAACGTGTCTTGTGATTCATTTATGCTGGGAAATGCACTCATCTTTTCTTTGCTATTTTGCAGTCTATAATGGTGCAATTGACACTTCTCTTTATTACTTGTCATTCATCTGTGAAATTGTAAGCACCACATTAGCTGTGCACCCAAGTAAGACATCACTGTGCCACTTGGTGCCAATTATATTGTTGCTCCTTTCTATCATAATGCTATAGCAAGTATGCCAGTCTATAATGTTCTTTCTGCTATCATTGAACCTGACGGCATGGTGGACCAGTGTTTATGATGGCATTTATGGTGGTCTACATTTCAGCAGGTATCATGTTTACAATCATGTATGTAAATCTAATTTGCATCATGACGCACATCACTGTTGGCTCAAACCCTACATTTGGGTGCACAATACAAAAGTTCTATCTAAACATTCCTAACGTTTGGCTTGTATCTTGCCACAGCAGAGTAAGTATTATTTTCTTTCCTTTATAGTTACATAATGCAAGATTCTAATCTTTTGTGCCAAGAATTTCCTGTACTGGTAACATGGGGATCCTGTACATATTTAAGCCTCCTATTAAAGGGTTCCACTGGGTGGATCACATACCCCTATTATGCATCATGCATTGATTTGATGTGGTTTTTGTCTGTTTGTTTTACAGGTCATAACAGGCAACTCATCTTCATGCTACATGATATTTTAGGGCTTCTCCAAACCATGCAGAATGATGAAGTCTTCCTGATGGTCCATAGCGGGAACCAGGACAGGCAGTGGCTCTGAGCTGAGTTAACATCAAATGTCAATGCCATAGGTGGTCTTCATTGGAAAACTAAAGAATATCATAGAAAGATGATCTACATAAGGAGTAGGGCCAAAAATATGGCCACGGATCTGAGAGTGGCTTTGAATTATGATAACCTAGCTATATTGTGTTACCTTGCTCTGCAATGCTGCATAAATCATTTGCTCACTCTTGTTAGAATAAAGAGTCACAGATTGACACTAATGTCTTTTGTTTTCAGAGTTTCTCCTTTCCCCAAACATTCATATCTGTGGTGGCAACAGCACTATGTTGTTTGCATATATTGGGAGCTTGTTACACTGGTGGAGGAGATGTTGGGATATGAATCTATCACACCAACTTGTTGTATTCATCTGCTGATGAAGGGTTAACTGGGTATTTTAGGAGCTATCAGCTCTGTGAAGCAATAGGAAGTTGAGGAGGTCAGATCATCCATGCCTCAAAAGACACAAATCTCCACAAAGAAATCTGAAAGAAATAGCGTGCAGAGAGATGGTGCCAGTCTGTCTGGATAACTGAGGGTCTTCAGGCCTTTCATCTTTTTAGTTCAAGTTTATTTAAGTGCTTAAACCTCAGCAATTAAAAGCAGTGCAATAGAAAATAAGCATATGATAAAAGAAAATAATATAAAAATGGGGTTTATATTAGATCAGCGAGCGCTTAAAAAAGCGAACGCTGATTAATCGACCTTATGTAAGCGAAAGCTTACAATCTCGAAATGTCAGATCAGCGATTTTTTTCCTAGAGAAAAAAAATCACTGATCCAAAACACATACACACAACACAAGCACACCAAGCAAACAGAAATCCACACACATACACCTAAAATCTGACATCTAAGCCTACACTAAACTATGCACACACCACTAACTATCCACTTACCTTAACCCAAACCCTAACCCTAAGGTCCATCACTATTGCACACTCACCTCACCCGCTCCCTAACCCTAACTCACTTAAATCCGCCCTAACCCTCAAGTCCACACAATCGCACACATACTTAACCCGAGCCGTAACCCTAACTCACCTAACCCACCCTAACACTCACATCCACACAATCGCACACTTACCTGAATCTGACCCATAACTTTCCACCACAGCACTGAAAATACTGAAGCAACAGAAACGGACAACCAAATTCTTTCCCTAGGAAAAAATTTGAGTTTCTGTTGCTTCGATATTTCTAACTTTCACTAAATTAAGGTTGATCAATCAGTGTTCGCTTGTTTAAGCTTTCTCTGATCTAATATAGACCCTAAAAATGAAATGAAAACAACAAAGTGCAGCTAAACCTCATATACCAGGTCAAATAATTTTTGAGTGAACATTTGAAGGTGTCAAGCACTGCGATAAATCTAGACCATTCTAACAGATGATTCCAAAGACAGCATCCATGGTAAACAAAAGAGCAAACCATGAAGTATCAAGCCAGACCTCAGAACCTCAAGCTGTCCATGTGTAGATGAACAAAAGGTGTACATTTGGCAGTAAGAGTGCAAAAGTTCCCTAAGATAAGGGATACCCAAATTCCATAGGGCTAAATAAATCAAGTCTAGAGTTTCATAGATAACCAGTATAGTCTCTGCAAAACCAGCAGGATGTGATGGTGACTAGGTATCCCAGTTGATAGCCAGGCAGCAGAGTTCTGACCCAGCTGTTAGCTGTCAAACTGAGTGTACAGTTACCTAGCTACAGAATGGTGCAATAGTCCAACTAGATGAGACAGACAGAAGGCTTTATGAAGTACTGTAGAAACATGACAGTCAAAATACAAGGAATAAGTATGCATAGATCCTTTACAACAGTGTCTGATTGGATGGGTGTGTCAGCTATATGATTTGGAAATGTTTTACTATTTCATACTGTTTGATAACTGGGCAGGTAGACCGGTCAGCATACCCTTTTCAGTCAGGGAATGAGCCCATAGGTCATATTCCAGAGAAAATCACATTTACAATTGTATCTAACAAAGGTATGCAATCAAGTTAGACAATATAATTTAAAACAAACATTTTACAGAAAAAGGGCACTGTAAAGAGTTCTAGAAGTTTTATACAAATTATGTACAAAATTATTAATTTATGCATGCACTGGTTTATTAGCTTATGTAAGAGACATGCAATGAATTTGTCATTGTCTTGGATGCATGAGCTTTTTGCATTGGTAATCAAATGTTCTTTCAAATTAGCTTTGAATGTTTCTGAAGTGATTTGATGTCATTATTTTGCTGGGAGTTGCTGGCCTAAGCTTAGAAAATGCATTTTCACCTGTGGTAGTTTTGAAGCAGGGTCTCACAAGAAAGAAATATTCTTTACTTTACCTCAAGTTATAATTTTGTTGCTTAATTCCCAATATTTGTTCATAGGGGATAGTGTCCAATTTTTAATACTTTGAAAAATACCCACCCAAGCTACAGCCTTCACTGTGAAATACATTATGCCTCCTGTAGTAGAGGTCCATGGGACATAATGCAAATTGTGTCTTAAGGACATACCAGTGTTTCAGCAAAATGGCTTCTAAATTTTCTTGAAGTTTTTCTGTGTGACCTTTTTAGAGGTTCATAGGGAAGTACTATGCTAGTTGCCCTTGTGAGACATTTTAAGGCTAGCCAGTTTCCCTTTTTGTGCTTGAAATATCTCATTTGGCTATAGATTGGCCCCATGGTTGATAATCATATATTACCCCTAATGCGAATAAATGGGATCATGCCATAGATAATTTGATCATTTTTATCCTTTGATTTGGATTTTCAATACTCTGAAGATAAGTGAGACAAGCAGGCAATTCTTCTATTTGGGTGACAGGTAGTCAATTGAACTTTTCCAAAAGATTTTCTTAGCTGTTGTTTGTATTTTATGTGCATTTGAACTGGAATGTAGAGCTACCAGGAGGAGTCAGTATTCTGATTTTCTAACTATAGCAGTTTGCGTTATTGTTGTTAAGTATGTCAGAACTTTTTTTACATGTCTTAATTGGCAGAGAGTTTTATTGATTATATTATCAGTGTGTTTTGTTAGTGAAAGATTGGGCCCAAAATGATACCAATGTTGCCAACTGTATCTGAAATTTTTATAGGTGTGGTTTAGCTTACCGAAATGAAGAATATTACTTTTTTTTTACAATTAGTTTGAGACTACTGTCTTTAATCCAATTGTTACCATGGTCTACTCCATGTTTGAGTAATTGGGAGTCAGTGGGAAATCAAATAACAACACCCAGTTTTACAGTCATATGCAAAATTTTGGTAGCCTTAGGCCAGGAGTGCTGGCCTGAATGCTTGAGAAACAGATGACAAATAGAAGAGGATCACACACTGAACCACGTGGTAAACCTCTGGCAATTTGTTTCATTTCAAAAGTGGCATCTCTGACTCAAACCACATAAGTTCTATCAGACAACCAGTTAGTTATCTACTGCATAGCATACAGACTAGTATTCAGTGTTACAAGTCTCTTAATTATGCCTGTATGGGGAATAGTTTCAAAGGCCTTGGCCAGGTTCAGATATGTTGTATGTACGGTATAACCATTATTCACTGTTTCAATTACTTTTTCAGAGAAATTAGTGAGTTAAATTTATTATTTATTTTATTTATTTATTTAAATTTATTGACCGGGAGTGTCCGACTGGACGTGGGTCCATTTTCAGCAGAGGCCCGGGGAGAAAAGCTCCACAGTAAAATAAACAGACAGTAGTTACATTGGATTACATAGCGATTAACAATTTAACATAGAAATTACTTACAACATATTTACAGATGAAGAACATAGTACATCAGTAGACAACTAGAATCTTTATCTGTGAAGTACATAACAGGCATTAACAAATGTAACAATGAGAAGTTCCTGCTGTATAATAAGTACTAGGCTTATGAGCATCTGAACTTGCTATCATCAAGGTAGTTAGTGGAGGTGAAAGAAAGGTAGTAGTTGGATGGGGTGGATGATATTAGAGTGGGAGTTGCAAGGGCATAGCCAGCATGTTTTAGGTGCGCGTTTAATAAAGTTTTGAAGTTGGTGCATGATGGTATGGAGGTAATTGTGGGTGGGAGTGAGTTCCATAATTTGGCTATGGTGCAAGAGAATAGTGCTTCACCAGCAGAGTTATTGGCTTTAGTGATCTGCAAGTGATTTTTGTTGCTGGATCTTAGTGGTCTGGTGGTGCAATAGGGTTGGAGTAGATTCTGGAGGGATGGGACATTTAGTGGATGGTTTACTAGTTTGTGGGCAAGTGAGAGTTGATACCACTGAAGGAGGTGAGGGAGTTCAAGCCAGCCCAGTTCAGCAAGTGAGAGACAGTGGTGACTACGGTAGGATGCCCCTGTGGCGAATTTGGTGATTTTGTTGTAGCAGGTCTCTAGCTTGTTTAGATCACATTGCCTTAGGTTGGTATATACTGGAGAGGCATAAAGTAGGGTGGAGATAAGGTGGGAATTTGTTATTGAAATCTTTGCTGCTTTGGTGAGAAATTGTTTATTTCTGTATAATGCTCCTAGTTTTTTGTGGACTTTTCTTTTTGTGGACTTTTTTTAAAGCCATAAAGAGGCAGAACCTGCTCTTGACACAACTGAATTGATGATAGTCCAATCTAAACAGATTTTCAATGTCCATATTAATGAAGTCTGAGATGATATGCTCCATAGTTTTACATATGAGGCTAGTGAGACTAATGAGTCTATAGTTACTAGGGTCTATCCTTGTGTAACAACATTTTGATGGCTGTTTTTCCAGGCTTCTTGAATATGACAAGTTGAGAATCTTAGATTATAGAAGGTATGTAGGGATTCAGACAGACCATATTTGCTACTGATAGGCAACTTAGGATGTTATCAGGTCCCATGGATGAGAGATTCTTAGATTTTGAGAGGGATGGGAAGACTTTTTGTAGTAATTTTAGGGGGTGGCTGGGGCTATAAAATAAGTAGACTGGAATTTTCTATAACTGGTGGAGTAAAATTTGCAATACATTTGTCAGCCGGGAGGTTATCTAGTTCCTTTAGTCAAAGTGGGAAGTATAATTGTGGACTAGCTCTGAATGTTGTTGAGTATTAGCTCTTAACTTATGTAAAGAAAGATCAGTAATTATGTTTGGTTTCAGTAGCGGTTTTAAGTTCATATTCAGCTTTGAGCTTCTAAATAGTTGTCTTAATTAAACTTTTTATGAGTTTGCTTATATGTGCTTTTAAGTTAGTTAGAATAAGACCTATTAATGATCATGCTTTCATCATGGCCACACCTAAGGTTATTGACTGTGAGTAACCCTCTCTCCAGCTGTTATACGTGTTGTTGTTGGCACACATCTGACTGAGGTAGTGATGGTGGAGGAGTGTAGTTGTCTAGTTGGCACAAGCAGGAACCACTAGCATTAGTGGACATGGTATGGTGAGTATTTCAATGCAGGACATTTGATGCCTGCTGGAATTCAAGTTCACTAATTGATGGCAATTTCTGTGAGTCCCAAATCTCTAAAATTATTTCACTGAAAGCCACATTTAGCAAACATAAAACAGAGTCTCCCACTTGGGGTCCCCCCCACACACACACAAACATATACCCCCTAACTTATATATATTTACTCCACAGTCACATAACAATGGGGCAAGGGCAAAGTCAGGTTTACTGAATGTAGGCTTTCAGTGAAACTATTTTCAGTGTTAGAGATTTGAAGAAATTAACTTCACAGAGCTGTCACATTCCTGTCTGATGAAGGCTGGAATGCAGTTTTGAGTGTTACCAAATCCTGTGTGAAAAAGAGAGGTCTTGACCTGTGGGTTTCTGTGGGTGTTGTGGATGCCTGGTCCTCATGCTCTTAGCTCAGGACATGATGCTAGCTAGGCTATGATGCCTTGCATAAACTTCAGCACTAAACTACTGTTAATTATTATAGCAACAAAGTATGATGCAGCGAAGACAACCATGCAGCTCATTTCAAATCAAATAAAACTCAATTTTAGTATCCAAAACAGCAGCTTTATTACGTCCACAAAGATGGTAAGTGCTTTCACAGTTCAGCTTCCTCAGACCATTAAACATTGTGCTAATAGTTAATGGATCCTTAAATACTTTTACTAAAACATTTATGACATCATGCCACACTTTTAATTAATGACTCCATGTTAAAGGAACCAAGATAAAAACAATCACATAAACTACTTCCTATACAAAACAGGATGCAAACAGTTTAGGCATCAGTATGTGCTTGTATACCGACACCCCTAGGACAGGGAATATACAATTAATGCAGCAATAATTATTATCAACATTAAAAAACTGCATCAATACCAAATGACTCTAGAAACTCTTAACAATGTATGTAAAAGCAAATGCAAACTTTAAAATAAACTACCTAACACGCATACTCTTGGACTGAAGAAAGGGTCTAGTAGAAGCCCTCTCATTTAGTCCCTTACCCATATCAGCTCTTAGGCGCATAATCCACTTGACTTCCTTTTCTTCAGTAATATTCCTTACATTGCCCCACCCCGGGAATTCGGTTGAATGACCTCAACTACCATAAATTTAAAAGTATGTTCCTGTCCTGTCAAAATAACATGTTTAGCTAGAGCATTAGTAGCCAAACCTATTCTGATATTATAAATATGCTCTCTGATTCTGTTCTTAAAATATCTATCTGTCTTCCCTATATAAAACAATTGACAGATTATACAGACAGCAAGGTAGACCACATGCTGGGTGTTAAAATTCGCTGAACAATTAAAGCTATATTTTAACCCTGTATCAGGTGTACAAATTTCCCAGTCTTATCTATATAAGGGCAGAAATTACATTCACCACATGGATTGGTCACTGATCTAGTTGCGGTCCTATTATCAACATGTGGGTAGCAGAGCATCCCTTTTAAATTACATTTATTCTTGTATCTAAACTTAGGTTTCTCACCAATAATGTTACTGATATCTGGATCTGTCATAAGGACATCCCAGTGTTTGTTAAAGATGTCATAGATTTTTTTATTATCTGTGGTATAGATCATGGGTATCCTAATAAGGGTGGGCCTGTTGTATTAATGGATGTACATAGATATCAGTCATCTATGAGGGAAATGCTTAATGATGTCAGATTTTATAGTAATAGCAATAACAATGAGGTTACCATTAGATTAAACAGAATTAAAGCTATGTTGGATGACTTGGTAAAGAGTGAATTGATCACAGTAGACTTGTATAAATATCTAAACGTTAGTGACCCTCTAATACCTGTAATACAAGGCCTCCCCAAAATTCATAAGGATGGAGAAAATCCTCCCATGAGACCTATAGTGTCTTCTAGGGGGGGTGTACAGAACCATTTTCGGTTTATGTAGAGAAATACCTTCATTCTGTTGTCAATAAGAATCCCATGATTCTGAGAGACACTAAACATTTTTGAAGGACTTGTATGTCTTTACCAATAGCTTGAATTCAGACACTAACTTAATTCTAGTGACCCTGGATGTACAATCCCTTTTCATAGTTATACCTAATGTGGAAGGGGTTGATTATGTGAGACGGTATCTGCTTAAACATGGCACCTATGATGTGAGATTGGTTGATTTGATAGGTCTCTTTTTAGAGACCATTCTTGAAAATAATATATTTCTGTTTGAGGAGGTATCTTAGTTACAGCATGATGGTGTGGCTATGAGCACACCCTGTGCCAATAGCTACACCAACATGTTTTTAGCATCTTGGGAAAAAGGGATACTGTTCCCCATGGAGTATTTTCATAGATTTGTGCCTTTTTATCAGTGTTTTGTGGATGACGTCTTTTTTATTTGGACAGGTAACATAGATTAGTTGCATAAATTTGTAGAACAGATGAATGTTGCCACCACTTACTTGAAGTTTACTATGTTTTACTCTCTTGTAAAGGTGGTATTTTTGGATATTTTTCTGGAAAGGCTGAATGATGGTTCCTTTAATACAGGAGTGTTTAGGAAAGAGTGTCACAGGAATACACTCTTACATAGGCAGAGTATGCATCCTAATTACGTTTTTCATAATGTGGGGAAAGGACAAGGAATGCGTATCTCTAGATTGAGCAACACTGATATAGGTTCATAGGCTGATACTAGGCTATCTGCCCTAGGGCATTTATAAGCCTAGCCAGAGTGTGTTTAGCTTTCGCCACCCTTTTAGATTAGTTGACTGTGCCTCTGTATAGTAGGTCACAGAAGATAGCCCTTTTAAGGTTAGTTTACTGCACCTCTGTCTAGTAGGGACACAGACGAAATCCCAGGGGTAAACCTACGATCTCCCATCCACTCCTCAAGATTTCTCTTGAAGAGGGTCATTGAGGGGCTCTGCCTAGCATGGATTGGGATTTTGTTCTAGAGTGAGGGGAGCCTCTGGGATATGAATCCGTCCCTCCAGCATGTCCTATTTATTTCTGTGCTGAGGTTTAAGCCCTGGAGCGTGTAGCTCTAAGGGATTTGGATTTCCTGAGGTGGAGCATATAGGTTATTCGTCAGAGTTGCTCAATCTGAAAGACAGATTTTTACAATGAGGATATGGTCAACATGATTTGAACATAGGGCTGCATGATATAGATTCTCTTAGAGTAGATAGAGCCGAGCCCTATTTCTTTAATAGAGATGTTGAGAGAACTGTATATCAAACTCAAAATTCAGAGATTAGGATACCCATGTTCTATACCACAGATAATAAAAAAACCTGACATCTTTAACAAACACTGGGATGTCCTTATGACAGATCCAGATATCAGTAACATTACTGGTGAGAAACCTAAGTTTAGATACAAACATAATTTAAAAAAGGATGCTGTGCTACCCACATGTTGATAACAGGACCGCAACTAAATCAGTGACCAATCCATGTGGTGAATGTAATTTCAGCCCTTATATAGATAAGACTGGGAAATTTGTACACCCTGATACAGGGTTAGAATATAGCTTTAATTGTTCAGCGAATTGTAACACCCAGCATGTGGTCTACCTTGCTGTCTGTATAATCTGTCAATCATTTTATATAGGGAAGACAGATAGATATTTTAAGAACAGAATCAGAGAGCATATTTATAATATCAGAATAGGTTTGGCTACTAATGCTCTAGCTAAACATGTTATTTTGACAGGACAGGAACATACTTTTAAATTTATGGTAGTTGAGGTCATTCAACCGAATTCCCGGGGTGGGGCAATGTAAGGAATATTACTGAAGAAAAGGAAATCAAGTGGATTATGTGCCTAAGAGCTGATATGGGTAAGGGACTGAATGAGAGGGCTTCTACTAGACCCTTTCTTAAGTCCAAGAGTATGTGTGTTAGGTAGTTTATTTTAAAGTTTGCATTTGCTTTTACATACATTGTTAAGAGTTTCTAGAGTCATTTGGTATTGATGACAGTTTTTTTAATGTTGATAATAATTATTGCTGCATTAATTGTATATTCCCTGTCCTAGGGGTGTCTGCATACAAGCACATACTGATGCCTAAACGGTTTGCATCCTGTTTTGTAAAGGAAGTAGTATATGTGATTGTTTTTATCTTGGTTCCTTTAACAGGGAGTCATTAATTAAAAGTTTGGCATGATGTCATAATTGTTTTAGTAAAAGTATTTAAGGATCCATTAACTATTAGCACAATGTTTAATGGTCTGAGGAAGCTGAACTGTGAAAGCGCTTACCATCTGTGTGCATGTAATAAAGCTGCTGTTTTGGATACTACAATTGAGTTTTATTTGATTTGAACTGAGCTGCATGGTTGTCTTCGCTGCATCATACTTTGTTGCTATTATATTTGCTTTTACTAGCAGTGTGACATTTGCTTTGGGGAGTGTTGGTTTGTGTATTTTCGTACTGTTAATTATTAATGTATAGCTCTTTGTAGATTTAGTAATATAAGATCCTGGAAACTATCGCCCCATAAGCCTGACTAGCTTGGTCTGCAAAGCTATGGAAAGGATCATCATGAACCTCATAAATAAAGATATTGGGGACCTACAGTCACTGGATCCTACCCAGTTCGGCTTTGTTAAGGGCAGATCCTGCCTCTTAAACCTGGTTGATTTCTTTGAAACAGTCACCAAGGCCATTGACGAGGGGAAGGTGGTCCACACAGCCTACCTGGACCTCGCAAAAGCCTTTGATACAATACCCCACTCGGGCATTATAGATAAGCTCACCAGTTTAAATATAAACCCCTATGTCACTAGATGGATTGCAAATTGGCTCAAGGATAGAACCCTCATGGTTAGAATTGCTGGAGCCATGTCAGACTCCAAACCAGTTACAAGTGGTGTCCCACAAGGCTCAGTCCTGGGACCTCTCTTGTTCGGTATATATTTCTTGGAGGTACAGGCCAACACGGAAGGACTGTGGCTGACCAAGTTCGCAGATGACTGCAAACTGGGTGCCATAATTGACTCTCCAGCCGACACAAGCATCCTACAAAAGGGCCTCATAGAAACAGACAACTGGTGCCAGAGCCATGGCCTCAAGCTAAATGCCAAAAGTGTATAGTCATCCTTTGGCAAAAACAAAGTGCCCACAAATTACCACATAGGTGGTAATCCATTAAGTACAGAAGAAGTAATTAGGGACCTGGGGACCCAAGTTGATAGCAATCTCTCATTTGACAACCACGTGGCCAAAGTGGTTAGAAAAACATTTTATATAGCCCTCCTAATCATGAAGGGATTCACATCTAGATCAGGGACGTCATCATGCCTCTTTACTCATCCCTCATCAGGCCCATAATTGAGTACAATGCCCCTTTGGGATGTACCTTACCAGACACCTGCAGCAACTGGAAAGACCCCAAAAGTACCTCACCAAGAGGATCAAAGGGCTCAAACAGATGCCATATGCTGCCCGGTTAAAGAAACTCCAGCTCTACTCAGTGGCATACCGCCTGTTCAGAGGCGATCTGTGCCTGACGTATAAAGCCATGTCCAACCCGGAATTAATGGACATGCTGCACCTCAGAAAATCCAAATCCCATCGAAGCTACGCTGAGAGACTTGAACCTCAGCACTGAAATAAATAGGACATGCTGGAGGGACAGATTCATAACCCAGAGGTTCCCTTCACTCTGGAATAAAATCCCAGTCCAGGTTAGGCAGAGTCCCTCATTGACTCTCTTCAAGAGGAATCTTGATGAGTGGATGGGAGATCGTAGGTTTACCCTGGGTATCACTTCTGTGTCACTGTTAGACAGAGGCACAGTATACTAACCTCGAAAAAGGGCATAGCAAAATAAATTTAAAATGGGTGTCGAAAGCCAAACACATTCTGGCTAGGCTTATAAATGCCCTAGGGCAGATAGCCTAGTATGAACCTATGAACCTATGAACCTAAGACCTTTCTATACCTAAATCGCCTTATCAGTGTAAATTGTTATATACTTACCTTCAGATGATACCTGGGCAATGATGGCATTCCACATCCATTGTGCCTGTAGGTGATATGCATGTTAGACTCCCTGAAATGGGAATACTGGGGACGGGGGTATGGCGTAAACATCATTGCCATACTGCAGTTGAGTTTCAAGGTGCACCATATAATGTAGGATACAGAGGTCAAGGAGCATACAGCAGACTTTCAAAATATGTACTGGAGTGTGTTAGAAAAAACAGTGGAAACACAACTACAAACATACCTCTCAACTGTCAAGATTTTTACAGAATGTCCAGATTTTTGCCTCATACTTTTGCTCTGTTCATTATAAAATAGGTTGTTCTATAGCAATTTACTGAGGATTGAAGTAATTAACTAGTAGCAGACATTTGAGTTTCAGACTTCATATCCATCAGAAAAATGCATGTTAATGCAAAACCTATTATTCTATCAACTTTCAAAGTTTATAAGAGCAATATTTAAAATCTGTCCCTATTTTTTGGCCTCTGTTCTCCCATTAATTTTTGTCTTTGTCCAGATTTCTTGTCCTAAGAAGTTGATAGCTATGTCTGCAGGTGAGTGAAAACATGTATGATGTCCCATCCACAACACTGAATGTGACTGCAGGGGTTTACCTTCATTATCCAGAATCACATGAGCTTGAATAATCCTATGGTCAACGCACTTTCACGAAAAGTCAGAATGCCAAATTCTGGTATACCCGACATAAACACAGAACCTCAACACTCCCTAATGCTCTGGATCTAGGAACAAGCATTAGCATGGGTCCAGAAGGGGGCAAGATTGCTCAGTCGAGAATGTCACTGTTTGGCATTCAATCATTCATTGTGCAGGTGAGTCGAGCGCATGTGATTCAGGATAATGATGGTAAACCACTGCAGGTTGTCTATGCAGGTGTCTCTGAGGACTTTATGGATGTTAGTAGCTCTGTCTCAAGTGGATATCTGAGATCACCTAAGATATGTCCACTGAGGATATTCCCAACCTCATACATACAGGAGAAGGTGCATTTATGCCAGACATTAACATTATGATTGCCCATGGGTTGCAAATAAGCACAAAGATGATACAGCTTCTATAGTAATATACTATCTTGTATGTGACAGAGAAGTAGCCATGCCTAATGGGGTATATGGCTGCATCATCTGCAGCAGGTTTCCATCCTATTGCATGTGTACTATTCATTGCCCCAGGGATGCTTCATATGTAGCAGACTGTATAAGTACCTTTGCATTGTTTCTTTGAATGTTTGTGTATCTTCATACAGAGGAGTGCATAGGTCAGTAAGCAGTCCGCAAAGTGCTGCAGGATCATTCAAATTTCCCTGTGACATACCTGTAGCATTTCAGGCTGTTTTTTGAAAGATGCCTGTTGTCAGGATGGTTACAGCAGTTATAACCCTGGTTTGCAAAAGTATGAGCTTAGCTCTGTCCCCTACAACCTCCACAAACTGACAGTGTAATCAGAACAGTTCAGGCATCCTTCTGAATACAATCCACCTGGTCTTCTGTGCCAAGACCAATATAACTGGGTAATTGTCTGCTTCTGATACTCTGGCAGTTTTCACAGTTATCATATGCATGACTATAAATGGCAGTTTATACATTTGTTTGGAATCAGTTGCACTTATGACCATTAGTGTATGCTCATAAAGTTATGGGCTTGTAAGCTTTTGTGTATAACATTGTGCAAGCTGCCCAGTCTTCATGAATCACATTGATTCCTGCTGTGGTAGTATTTGGCTCATTTGCATATTGTATCCAAATACATTTTTGCCACTGGAATACCTAATTTCTACAACAACTTTACGTAAGTTTACATACAAAGTTTTAGGTATGTGCACATTTTTTACTTCAAACAACTTTTATGCAGTGTGCATATTTTTTCTCAATAAGTACGCAGTTCTTAATATGTACAATACCTGCAAATTGCAAGCAATGTTCTGTGACAAAAGAATGCCAAAGAAGCTGAAAAGAAGGGGTACAAAAATATAAAATTATATACTTACCAGAATGCTAGATTTAGCTGGTATCTGTCTGGACATTGGAATTGATGGACTGGTCAACAAAGGTGGCTACGTTTCAATGATAAATTTTGCTAGCTTAAGCTCTTCCCCTATCCCAAATACTATGTCTGCTCTGAATCTCAAGACTGAGTTAATATAGACATGGTAGTAGCTGTCTTGGAAAGGTATGGAACAGAAATCCCTACACATAAGGAGAATTTAGAACCTAAATGCCCAATAACAAGGCCTCTGGTGTTCCTTTAGGTTCCTCAGGATAAGGAAATTTGAAGAGACTCAGGTATCTGAAGAGACACCAGCGAAATCTAATATTCTGGTAAGTAATATATTTAAGTTGATTCTGTCCAGACACTGGAACTGATAGACGAAATCCCCAGAATACCTTTGGAGGCAGTAAAATAACAAACTTTTGAGAAAGAAGACCCAGGAGGAAGCCTGCTCTCTAGAAAAAAATATCTAAATTGTAATGTTTACAAAGGTATGTAAGCTGTACAATGTAGCAGCAGTACCACAAATTCTTCCAAGGGCAAATTTCAGATGAAGGCTGTGAATGTAGCTTGAGCCCTGACAGGATATACTTTCAATCTTGAAGACAGATACTTGTTACTAGATAAATAAAGCAGGTAATACAATCGTACATTCATTGACAGTGTCACTTTATTTACTTTGAGACCTTTTTTAACATTGAAAAAAGACATTCAAAACTGATCATCCTTTCTAAATTCTATTGTTTTGTGTAGGTAAAATCTGAATTGCCTATGTACACCTAAACAATGAAGCTTATATTCTCCACTACTAGAATGATTAAGAAAGAACAATGGAAGATGAATGAATTGATTTAGATTTACCTGTTTTGCAATTTTAGATATAAATAGGTTAATCCTTAGTGACTTCCTGTCTTTATAAAAAATTTATAGGGAAATTTGAATGATATGGCTTGCAATTCAGAAACTCATTTTGTGGAGGTGAGGTTTATCAGAAGAAAAGTTTTTAATTGCAACAATTTTATGTTAGCAGAGCCAGCAGGTTCAAAGTCAGGGACAGAGTAATATTTTCCATAAAATTAAGATCACATGGACAAGATAATACGAGATCTGGAATAAAATGATCTCTTTAGAGTTCAAGTGAGGCATAAGATGACAAATAAAAACTTTGATGATAAGAAAAAATGACAGTTAAGTGAAACAAAAGATGAATAACTAGCCCCTGCTTGAAATACATTTGCTAGAAAAATCAATACCTGTGATATACATGGACTAAAAGGGATCAGTACTGTTTTGGCAGCCCAGACTGAAAGTTTTTTCCATTTTCCTCTCTACATCTTTATGGGTGAGGGCCTTTGAAATGCTGTAAGTAATGTAATACCTTCATTTGGGAGTATAAGCTCCCTGACCATAACCAGAAGTTGAGAAACTAAGTTGATAATCAGAGGGATTGTATGCCTAGATGAGACTGATCAGATAGGTGATACAGCAGGAAATGGTGCTGGGGTAAAAAAAGACATTTTCTTCTGAGACAGCCAAAACAGAGGGAACCAAATTTGTTGCAGCCAGATGAGACTATGATAACGACGTTGATTCTGCACATATTGGCTTTCTGTAAAAACCCGTAAATGAGCGGTACTGGGGGAAGGCATAAAGGATTTCTGGGGCCAAACATGGGAGAATGGGTCTCTTGGGAGAAATCCTTCTTGGGGTATTTTTGAGAGATGATGGAGAAAAAATTACCTCAGATCTGACTTCAGCCACTTCCCAGACTATGTATCCATAGCTTAAGCTCCTCCCCTTACCCATAATCCTCTCTCAAGAACCAGATTACCTCAGATCAAGTTTGCCCCCTTTTATCAACATATAGAAAGGAAACAATTCTATAAATGTCTAGAAACATGCCAGAAAATGTATCTGGAGCTAAGAGAGGGAAAGAAATTCTCCCTTTAAAAAGGATGTACAGAGCCTAATTTAGGTTAAAGATGACAAAGAGAAACTCTGATAATAAAATTAACCATGCAGTCAACCTAAGGGCTTCTATGTCCAAGTGAGGTAGTCTGGAGGAGTGAGGCAGAAGCTCTGGAATGTGATTCAGAACCCAAGGAGGGTATATCAGATTGGACCAGAGGAATGGGAATCACACTTGTCAAGGCCAGAATGGGACAATGAGGATCACCTTGCTCTTCCATTTATGAGCTTTCTATAAAAACTTTGGAGGGATTAGGGCAAAAAATCTTCAGCATTTGGAATTGTGGACAGAGGTGAACAGATCACAGCATGGCTGGCCCCATTAATGAAAACTCTATTTTGCCACTGAAGGATTGAGAGACCACCCATAAGAATGGATCTGCTCAGTCTGTCCACTATAACATTGAACTTCCACAGAATGTGCGTTACTAAAAGAAAGAGGTTGGAAGAAACCACCCACCACCACACTCTCGTTGCTCCCCGACAGAGGTGGTAAGAGCATGTTCCTCCCTATTTGCTGATGTACCAAACCACTGACATGCTGTCCATCTGTTTAGCAATTATACCTTGATGTAAGATATCTTGAAATGCTTGCACCGCTAGAAGAACTGCCATCATCTCTAAGCAGTGGTGGCTGGTGACTTCAAATTAAAGGGGGGCTGCAGGAGACAGATGAATGGGTGGGGTCAATGGGAATGGGTGTGGCCAACTAGAAAGGGGAGGAGCTATGCTCAAAACCAGAAAAACTGTAACTTTTATTAAATAAACTGCACTGGGTGCCAAACCATCATTATGAGAGTCCAAATCAAGACAAAATGAAGTGTAGAAGAAAAAAAATATTTCAGGGTATTGGCTGCATGACAGCTTACTTAATATCTAGATGGAAACAAAAAGGTTGTGAGGCATGAAAAAAAAATTACTTTTTAAAAACATTACTGGAATACCAGTCAAAATCAAGTATAAGAAAAACAAGCAGCACTCAACTCAAACCACTTCTCCTTGCACTGCAGTTCTAATTATAATTTATATTCAGCTTTATTAAAGTACCAATTAACATGCTGAAAGTAACAATCTTTGTGATACCCCCACTTGTAAAAATGTTTCTTATCCAAAAAAGACCTGCTGCCTAACAAATATCTACTTGTTTCATGGGGAAAACATGATCAAAGTAAAAAATGAAAAGCAAACAAGAAACAAGCTCAACATAGATTGCTTAAAGGATTACAGCACAGGTTACGGACCACACACGATAGATTGGCACTCTGTTTAGTTTGCAGGTAAAGCCTGCAAAGATGACTGCAAGTCTACAACAAATGTAATGAGCTTCTTAAAATAATGTAATCCTGTCCTTTATTACAAATACTGTCATATGCGTTTCAATACTCAAGACTTATATGTTATCTAGTTGTGTAAGTATTCTGTGCATGGCAACAACAGAAAGGCTTTCAATGTTGGCAGTTCTTTAACAGTATGCTTATTAAAACTTACTTGCATCTTACAATCTCAGACAAGCTTACCTGATGGTCATTAAAGCATTGCTACTTAAACACAGAGCAACAGACACTTTCTGAATAATAATAAGCATAAATCAACAGTATAAAAATATGACAGAAACCAGAACATTGAGCAAAATCAAGGAAAGATGAAAAGCCACTGTAGTACTTGTGTCTACCTTGGATGAGGGAATACTCTGCACATCTACACTGCATAACTGCTCCTTGCCTTGCTTGGACACATCCAGAGTCACACTACATGGGGCAGTGCAACAAGTATGTCACAATTTGAAATGTCTCTGGCTGACTGTGATGACCCTGACACATTTGTCTTACCTCTCAACCTCAGAGCAAAAAATCTGTACAAAGCCATACATAGAAGTGGGACAAAGGCCCAAAAATAAGGACAATTTTTAAATATTGCTCTTATAAACTTAGAAAGATAATAGAACAGTAGGTCTTGCATTAGTATGAATTTTCTGAAGGGTATGAAATCTGAAACTGAAATGTCTGTCATTATTTTCTAACTTCAGTCTTTAATGATTTGTCACTAATTTGCCAAAAAATACAATTTTATGAAAAACGGATCAAAAATGTGATGCAAAAATATAAAATAGCCACACAATACAGCTGGGAACCTGTCAAGAAGGGACACTTTTTTAATATTAGTACTGCTAACTTGAGCAGCTGAAAAAATAAAAGAATCTACATGCATTTTTGAAATAAAAGTAATCTATAACTCTGATTATTACAGTTATTTATTAATTGTAAACCCTCCATGTTTTCTTCCAAAATTGCCATTTTGCAGAGGGATTATTATGGGAAGAGCAACACTTTGAGCCAAAATTAGGGACAGTTGGGAGGTTTGGCATATGCTTAATTCTATAAAGCAATTTATTTGCACGTCCCTCTCAACCTGTTAACGCAGGAAATCTGGACAAGGCCAAATATATCGGGGGAACATATAAACAGTACTAAAATTGGTCTTGTATAAACTGAGGCAGTTGATAGAACAGGTCTTGCTTTAGCACGCATTTTCCTGAAGGTTATGAAGTCTGAAACTCAGTGTGCCATTATTTAGTGACTTAATTCCTAAATGATTTGCCAGAAAACCACAACTCTTATGAGGAACAAACCAAAAATAAGAAGCAAAAATCTATTAATTCTGCAAAAATCTGGACAGTTGAGAGGTATAGTTTGGCGCCCTTCCCTCCTCACAAAACCATGGTTGAATGGAGCCCCCCCATGCAGCCATTCCAATGAGCCAGTACTTGGATATTTCACCCAATTTAACATAAAACACTAATGTGCATACTGCTTTACTTCTGTGATGATTTGGACTTCATTTGAAAGTTTTATTTTGCATTTTACAGTGCTAACACTAATAGATATCTGCTAAACAAAGCAATGCAGTCTCACAATGAAAACAGACTTAGCATTAAAACTTTTCTGCCCTTGAAACTCACATTCATTGAAACAGCACTGAAATCCGCATTCAAAGAAAATACATTTTTGCAGTGGCAGATAAAGATTAACTTTGGATTTGGGCTGTTTTCAAATTACAGGCCCTTTGCACATGAAACATATACATGCTCTTTCATACACCTTCCTGATTGTACTAAATTATATTCCTTGTACAATGCAGTACAGCTTTAGAGGGCATTTTAAATTTATTATTTTGAACATTTTTTCAGTAAACAATGAAACAAAATGCATGCACCAATAATGACAAAACTGCCCAATTCAGAACATTTCCATCATAAAAGTCTACTTAAACGTCTACAGTCCACCAGTATCAGTACATATGCACAATCTCTGAAGAAGTAAAAGTCATCTAAATAATTCCACATTAAAGAGATCTGTAACTAATGAAGAGGGTGCTGCTAGCAAACAACTTTATATTTCATTGTTTCATCTAGAAATAAAGTGCCTGTTGCCCTTGAGGAATAAGCAACATTTTCCTGAAACTCCATTGCTTTGCTTCAGTCTTTCCTTTATGTTGGGACTAACTGGCTCTTCTTAATTTGTACAGCATTTCATCTGTCAAACAAATAAGTGGTTTTGCTCAATGAATGTGTATTAAGTCCCTGATCTGTTCTACTGGGAAAGTGGAATGTTTAACAGTAAACCTTATTCGATGTCATCTAGTTTCTTGTGATGTTACACAGCTAACATGGCAAGTGCTTGGCTACTGTTAGTGGAGAGCATTCCACCTGTCTGCAACAGTAGACAAAAGTAGCACAGTGTTACACCAAAAGTAAACAATGAAGAACAGTCAGAACTATGAGCAGGGCTATGGCATTGCAATGTGCTTTGCCATTGCCCATCAGTAGAATGGCATAGTCCGGTACACCAGTAAATGGTGTTGTATTGCTTAATAAAAAGAATACAAACCAGAAAGAATACTTCAAGCAGCAAGTTTTAAAATAGATGATTTGTCTTCTCATTAATAAAATATTATGTTAAAATCCTTACCAGGAATTGTTACACATATTAGAAAAGAAATGATGAAGGTGCTTAAAATATAGACATATACTGTACCTAGAAGCTAAAATAATGAAAGATGTAAAAGCTGATAGACAAATCAGTGTGCATGTCCCTCATTGTCAATATCTGCCTCTCAAAGCACAGCTTGCTGTCCAGAGACCCACTTGCTCTAGGATATCTTTCTGTCCTCAGTTGTTTACATATTTTATATCTGAGGTACATGTTCAATTAACACATTCAAATAAATAAATCTTATTTCAGCTTCCCAATAAAGTATAAGGCATTATATGTGCAGCCCTTTGCTGCAAACCTACACCTAGTCTGCAAGTACCTGTCTTTGTCTCCGCTCTGTTGTTGGAATTATGATTCCTGCAGCTGTCCATCCCAGTAGTGACCATGCTGTACCTGCCAGTGTCATTCCTACCCTCACTTAAAGTGACTGGCAGCTCACTTCTAAATGATGTCATCATCAGCCACTCCAAGTATAACAGATCTGCCCCTTGTCAGAGGCAACAGCAATGACCACAGACCTTGTAGGGTGAGATAAAAATGGGTAGGAAAACTTGTAGATGTGCTGTTACAGCTGTCCAGTACCAGACTACTGCAAAGATAAAGTCATAATGGTACATTTCATGACTCACACTTCAACGTCTTTGTGTGGGGGTAGCCTGTCAGCACATCACACCATGATTCTCAGTAATGCTAGCAAATACAACATTTAATTTCTCTCTAGCACCCATGTTGACTACAACAACCCTTCTGCATGCTGTTTCATCTGTTATGCTAGAGTACTTACCTAGACAGTCTCTGTTCATCTTTTTTCATGTAGTCATTGTGAGCAGGTATGATATATTTAGTTGTGTAAAGGAAAACAGAATAGTAAAACAAATCAGAACTAGAGAAAACATCTTGCATTGTAGTGTAGTGGCCATAAAATAGTATCAAAGACATTAAAAATTCCTTGACTGCTAAATTTATAGCAATTCCAACTGAAATTACATTTTTCTACTCTGCAATATTACATTTTTACTGTTTAAATAACTTTGCTAGTTTTCACAAAAACTTTGTCTTCTGAAAACAAAATGTATTTCCACAACATCTGGATGTCCCTGCATTCACTACTGGCCATACTTTATCTAGCATGAATGTGTTCTGACCTCTGCCCCACATTCTTAGACCATATGTCAAATGAGAAGAATACAAATAGTCAAGAACCTACAAACTTTCTTAAAAATTAAGATCACTGGTAATAACAGTCAAAGGTTACTGAAATGGAGTCATCAAAGTGCATGTCCTAGAGGGATATAGCTTTGACTATGCTGCAGGCAACACAGGTTCAAGCACTTGTAAGAGCTGGCAAGATAAGAGATGGAAGTGAGTGACTTTTGCCAGCTCACACATCCAAGGAGTAGGGAGGTGGCTATGGCAATGTGAGTTTGAAAGCCATTTTTGTTGGTGTGCTTAGATTCCCTTATGGTAATATCTTTGCAATCTGTGGATCCCTGGATTTCAAGGAAAAAAGGCCAAGGTCATAAAATGCCTACAAGATGTTGGTTGTATCTTCTGCAGTCCTGAGGAACCAAATACACTCGTCCATATGCTGCAACGTAATATTGAGGAACTGGTTCAAGATTCATGTGTCTGACACCTGCAATATCCCTAACATGAAAGGTCCCTGCAGCTGTGATGTCTAAAGCTGCACATACTTCTGTAACCACAGGAATGGGCATGCCATGCACCCCTACCTTGACTCCACTTATGGGTGACACAGTCTGGAAAGTTCCCTAACAGTCTCCCTGTCCCAACAGTAATGGTTCATAGTATACTGGTCAGTGAACTGTTGGTATGTCAGGCACCATCTCTACTTCCTATGTTGGCACAAATGAGTACAATGTGTAACACTGTGGTCAATGGCTCTGATGGCGGATGTTAAAATTTGTTGATGCAAAATGGCTACTGCTAAGCCAAGCTTCACTCCCCTATTGTACTGTGTGATTCTTGGTGTAAATAACTAAGTATCCATTGAGGTTGCCACTACAAATGCCTGTGAATTCAACACAGCATCTTATATTCAAGACCTTTCCACACTTTGCATTGGCTGACAGTATGTCTTTGGCACATCAGGAAAGGAACAAACACTAGCCTAAAAAAAGTCTCTACCTGCAGAGAAGCTTGGTAAACAGTATTTACTGAGTTCCTACATGTTCTTCTATTTTTGTGTGGTTGTTTGCTTTTATTGTCTGAGTCACATAAACAACAAAATAAGACAACCTGACATAAACTCACAAGTAGTTAAAGCAGATTGAAGCACTGGTACAGTGAGCGCTGTGAGATGTGCAAATATTTCAAGTTCTTATATAAATTGGGTTAAACAGTGGTATACTGTCCTTCAGCAGCAGCAAAACCTGCGGTGTCAGGCAAGACCCAGAAACATATCAAGCAGGTGACTGTTCATTGCAAGATGCCGTAGCCTATGAGTACGCATGCAATCCTTCAACCATAGCATGCACATGTAAGGACAACTGGGTGGACTGAGAATGTAAAAAGCTGTTTTATTTAAAAGAAACTTAAGGAAGGATAACAATGCTGAACACACACACACACACACACACACACACACACACACACACACACACACACACACACACACACACTTTGTCCCTCTTACCTTCCATAGCGTGATGTAGATCCCATCCGTTAAATCCCATAGCTGGCGCCGCGATGTAGATCCGATCCATAGCTGTCCACCATTAAATCCCATAGCTGGCGCGTCCGAGCACATCCACCACGCGAGATCCCCGAGGAGACTCCTGCATCCACCACGTGAGATCCCCGACGAGACTCCAGCCTGCCGACGTTGCAGTCCGGGTCCGATCCGTTCCCAGCGACTGTCTATGCAGTTAAAACTGCACAGACTTCTGGGAGATCTGCTCTTATATACTTCCCAGTCCGGACTGCTGCTGAAACAGTCTGCGCATGCTCCAGACTGTCTCAGCAGCAGTCCGGACTAGTGCGCATGCGCGAAAGTCCGCAATTTTTTTTTTTTTTTTATCTTTTATTTTTCTTTTATTTTCTTTATTTTACAGCTGGGGGGCTGCAGACCCACAGTCCAATAGCACGGGCCGCCCCTGTCTCTAAGAAACTTATTTGCAAGTTGGCTTCTAAGGAGGCCCACATACCTTGAACTGTCTGACAAAGGTAATGCCCCCCCACCCCAACTGGGAAATATCTGTGGTTACCATGGCCTTGGGCAATGGCAGAACAAAGGAAACATCTGGTGCATGAATTTGCCAGGACACATGTTGTCAGTAGATCTTTGTTATTTGAATGGGGGGTATCATGGGATGTCAAATCATAAACCATTGGACTGTTACAGTCCAGTGTAGTATTCTCATGTAGAATCACGTTAAGGGTAGATGGGTAATGGAGGTCTCCATTGACCAGAAGCTGGTGGTGACTGAAGAAATAGCAGACTTTTCACTTGAAGCTGCAAAGCAGACAATCTGGACTGAAGAAGATGAGCTACTTGAAAAACTGTGTCCAGATCAGCCCATATGAACTCCAGGGTTTTGATGGAAAGGAGGTGAGACTTGTTGTATTTGACTGTGATGCCCAGGTGTTGACATAAATGGAGCAGGTAGAGCCTGGAATGTGTCAGTAGATGCCTGGTGGGAGTTGTGCGTCACCAGTTGTTGAGATATGAAACATTTATATCATCTATTTGTATGATAGTATGCATCCTGGAGCTCTATCAAGCACATCCAATCTTCCTTCCTCAAAAGAGAGAGAATGGACTGAACCACCACCATTTGGGACTTATAGTGTTTGACAAATTGTTTTAATTGGCTTAGGTCCAATATGGGCTTGATGTCCCCTGTCTTCTTTAACACCAAATAGAATCTTAAGTTTGGAATTCTCGTAGAGCTGGTGGGACCTTTTGGATGACTTTTTTCCTTAACAGCTTTTTTATCTCTGGTGCTCATTCCTTCCTCTGATGGGTGGTATGTTGGAAATTTGTGGATGAATGTGTGGGGGAAGGGCAAATAGAGTGTAATAACCTCTGTTAGTAATTCTCTACACCCTTATATCTTTGATGATGGACATCCTGGCTTCCAGGTGCAGAGGTAGGCACCCCTCAACTTCCTCCAGAGTGCAGTAGTCAAGCAACCATTCAGGAGCACTAAAAAAGCTTTGCAGTAAAGTGGCCACCGAAGCCTTGGTTTTGTAGGTCTCCCCTGCCACATGAGTGATGTCTGCAATTATAGTTCTCCCCTCTGTCATGGGGAATTCATCACCATAGGAGTCCTGACAGAACCCCTTCGATTTCTAGAACCACATCTATCTACCCACTTTCTGGTTTCTCAAGAAGGTCCTCTGAGGAGTAGAAAAATGTATCCCTACAGCAGATATGTTTTTGCCATCCTGTTCACTCCTAGATTGTGTATCTTTAAATTTGGGTCTAAATAAGGTACATCCATCAAAGGATGCATTGATGAAAATATCTTATAGGGCTCTGCAAAGTTGCAAAGGTGCATCCAGGTGTGCCTACTAACGGTAATACCTGAACCCACCACTCTCAAAATGTCTTCTGTAGCGTGTGAAATCAGAAACACAGAGGCATTTGACAGGGAATAAAGGGTGGCCAGTTACAAAGAGACGACCTTGTTATCATCTGCCAACATGTACCCTCAGGTGGATTTGGTAAGCTCTTTCATCATATCCCTCTGAAACCTTGTAAAATTTGCCAAATAATTCAGCAACCACAGAGCAAAGATCGCTGAAGCAAAAATTCACTTCCCAAATTTGTCCAGTGCCTGAGACTCTCTGTTAGGGGGATGGACAAATGGTCTTTCCTCAACAGGTTCCTTTTTGGTGGCTGCAGCAGCCACCATGGCATGAACTTGGGGACCCCAGCATGCTCCTTATGTGCAACTAAGTATTTGCCTGGATTCTTTGGAATGGGCTCTGTTGTATCTAGATCCTTCCAAACCTGGCAGAAAACAAAGTTCACCATTCCATCCTCAAGGTGTGACCTGAGGGGCCCCTACCCTTCATCAAAGTCAGTAATTTCTGTTAATGACTCCATTTGGGAATCAATGTGCCTCCTCTTACACACATGATTCTGGGGAACTTTCTCATGGTGATGATTCAAGAAGGACCCAGAAATGTGTGAGGAGTCCTGTAAAAGGACTATCTTGTATCTAGAACAAACCAGCTATCACAATGAAACAGAATGAGCAGATGTAGGACCCAGGGCAGAAGGTTGTGGAGGGAGTGGACTCCAGGGGGGAAAGGATGCCCTGCCTCCAGTTATATGGAGAGTTCTCTCCACTGCCTAAAATGCAGATGCTGATGGACAGCCCAGGACTGCTCCAATAGGAGCCAAAGTCACCTGCATGGAGAAATCCAAAACTTCCCCATGATCTTGCCATGAGTCTAATCCCTACCCCCAGATCCGGCACCGAATCCCTACCCCCAGATCCCTCCAACAAGGTCAGCACTGGCTAAATCAGAGAAGACATCAGAGTCTATGAAGGCTAGGTCCTTGGATCTGACCCAGACAATCCCAGAATTCTTGGATCCTGAGTCATTAAAGGTATTTGGGCTGTTCCAAAGATCATAGGTCCTATGGGAACAGGAACCGGAAGAATCTCGACTGAATTTGGGTCATAAAACCTTTTCTCATCACTCTGTCCATATCTGCATCAGACAGGTTCCTGGTAAACCTGAAGAATAAGCAGGAAGATGAAGGGCTAGAAACTCTATGTGAAGTTTCTTGCAGAAAAGCAGAATGAAGTGTCGATGGAATTGGCTCAGGAGAGAATCAGGGCTGCTTATGGGATGGAAACATGAGTGGAGCCAACACTGGATCTGAAGAGGTGGACAGATCCAAAAGTTTTGATATCTCCGGGGATGGAGCTGAAGTCAGCAATGAGAGGGAGACAAGTCAGGGGAGCACTTCCTTGAATCTTTAAAATTTTCTTTTGATTTTTCCTATGTTTTGTCCCCTTTCTCTCCTTGAGATTTTTCTGCTGGTTTAGTAGTAGAAGGGGAAGATCCAGATACTGAGCAAGATGAAGAAGACAGTAAGCCTTTGAGAATTAGCTTGTTCCTGCATTCCACCAAGGCTCTGTGATTAAAGCTGGAAAAAAAAACTCACACTTGACCTCAAAATGAGCAGCCTCAATTCAGTAGAAGTACTAGGAGTGAGCATCCGAGTTGAGTATTTGGTGCCCACATGATGAACATTTCTTAAAACCCATAGGCTTGTCTGACATTTTGCATGGAAGGCTGAAACAGCCTAAAAGATAAGCAAATACAAATAAAAGGCTATAGGGTAGAACAGGCAAAATACCAACAATGTTACCAAGAGAATTCCCAAAGACGTGGGAAAGAAAATACCAACAATTATGGCAAGACTACTCTAAAGAGTAGAGGAAGAAAAGGGAGAGAAGGGGGCTAGGCCTAGCAGGAAACAACAACAATACCTAAAAGTGTTTTCTTTTTTTTTTTGTAATTATAGGGTAGGCAGGAGGAAAGAGAGAGATGCAAATGTCTCCTACAGGCTGCTGAGGACAGATCGATGTCTGGCATACAATGCATTGTCACAACCCACTCTGATGGACCTCCTGCATATCCACAAAGCAAACAGCACCATAATTACCCATTCTAAATATTTAAACCATGCTTGTGATAAAAATAGGACTTGCTGAGGAGACGTATATGTATCACAGTGACTGCCCCTTCTCTCGAGCAGGCTTCCCATCCATGTGAAGCAGATCTTCTACCACTTTATTCAAATGTAACTTGGAAAACTGGATGGGGAACCAGAAATTCTCCCAAGGTATGGCACATGTGTTTCTAATGGACATAGGCAGCCTGTAAATGGTTCATCTCCCAGGCCCTTGCTTGTAAATGTTTCATCTCCCAAGCCACTGCTTACACTACTAAGGATACCAAAACTTGTCAGAGATTTAGGATGCACAGCTAGGCTTAAAAAGGTCCCACTGATTATTACCCTAGTTCACATCTCTGAACCTATAAATCTGGTTAAAGAGAAAAAGCAGACCATTCCACTATTCTTGTTCAGTAACACCTACAATTAATCATATACTCCCATTTACATATATGTGTCAAGAAGTGGTACATAATTGCCCATCAGAAACTTATAAATTGATGTGATATTTGATGTAATATTCCCAACTTCTTAGAATTTATCTCAAAGTTTGGCTTTAGTCCACTAGCCAGCATTTTTCTCAATCCGAATGTGGTAGTGTGTCATAATTGTAAGTACTGTAAAAAAACTTTAACGGGCTACATCTTCCGCAGTTTAGCAAATGACAGGATCCTCTTCAATTCAGTATCCCAAATGTCCTTAATAATTCCTATACCAAACCATTGCCAGAATAAACTCTGACCATCAACTATGATGAGTGGATGTCCTCAAATCCTGGATTCTAGAGTAAGAGCCTGTATCATCTTCCTAAACTCCCATCCCTCATGTTCTATCCTTAAATCAACACCCCCTGAGTCATACATTTTAGTCTGCATATTAAGTTTAGTCATGTGGTTGTTAATACTCATTATCACTATTTCAATATTCCACCAAACTGGCTTGTGTGAAAGTCTGGCCCTCCTAAACATCTCACCCATACATGCTATGCCATAATGTTTGAAAGAGAGTAACTCTCTAGACCTCCTTTATCTTTGGGGATAAATATTATTTTCAGGAAATTCTAGAAACAGCTGAATTCCATATAAAGATAGCCATTTTGCATGTCAGTCAGAGTGTAATGTTTATGGTCATTGGCTGATTGGGGTTACCTGGACTAAGGCTTGGAGTAAGCACCTCATTGGTTCTTTTGAGCTTTTTTTTAAAGTTGTTTCAGGTTTCAACTTTCTGTTACTTAAG
Organism: Protopterus annectens; assembly: GCF_019279795.1. NCBI lineage: Eukaryota > Metazoa > Chordata > Ceratodontiformes > Protopteridae > Protopterus > Protopterus annectens. The sequence goes on along the minus strand of NC_056743.1, from coordinate 1,139,560,165 downwards.
AAGTTACCTTGTGAGTGTTTCTGCCATTTTACACAGAGCTAATCGGAGGAAGGGCACTGAGAAAAACTCTGATCTGTGATATATAAGTATCTTGTTTTTTGCTTATTTTTACTAATTATTTATAGCCCTTTTATTGTCTGCTGCATACTTTTCACTGTATTTTATAGCTATAAACTCATCTGCACGGTTGCATTAAAATGTTCTGCCTCACAGGGCCTGATAAATAAAGTTTTTACTACCACACTGTTTGCAAATCTTTTCTAGCTAGTTTCACTGTGTGTGAGGTATTAACCGGAAATGTTTTCCATTTGTTAAACATCTGTTTGTGTTTGTTTGTTCTGATTTCCTGCCAAGGAGTGTATCATATAACTGATTTAGTTTCCCAACCTGCCTCCCTACTGGTATCCTGTTCTTATACTTGGTGGCTTAACAGTTGCCTGCCCCTACTGTAATTTGATCTGGGACACTCCTCCCAGTGTTGTGTCATTAGCTCATTCTACCTAATACAGAGAGAACATTTGATAAGGTGAACCCACTTAGTTTCTTAACCTTGAATTATCTTCTACTCCTCCTTTCTCCCTTTCCAGTTTACTAAATAAAAAAAAATTCTAAGCTTGTTTCCTGCCTTTCCTGTAACTAGTCTAGTCCAGATACAGATTTGCTGTATCCAGGACTGTTTGTAAGCTTCTGAGCCCCCCAAGCCTTTCTGTGTTGGAGGGAAGCCTACTAGCCTATCAGTGGGAGTGGTAAGCACTAGGTAGCCTATCTACCACAAGAGGCATGATTTCTGGCCCAGAAATTGGAGTGTATTGTCTGTTTGGGCAGTTTTTCCATCACTTTCAACTTTCTGGTTTAAACGCCCATGTTTGTGCTTGTTTCCCACCTTTCCTGTAACTAGTCTAGTCCAGATACAGATTTGCTGTATCCAGGACTGTTTGCAAGTTTATGTGCCCCCCCAAGCCTTTCTGTGTTGGAGGGAAGCCTTCTAGCTTATCAGTGTAAGTGTTAAGCACTAGGTAGACTATCTACCACAAGAGGAGTGGTTTCTGGCCCAGAAATTGTAGTATATTGGCTGTTTGGGCAGTTTTTCCATATCTTTCAACTTTCTGGTTTAAAAGCCAGTGTTTGCACTTTTCCCACCTTTCCTGTAAGCAGACTAGTCCAGATACAAATTTGCTGTATCCAGGACTGTATGTAACCTTCTGTGCCTACCAAGCCTTTCTGTGTTGGAGGGAAGCCTTCTATAGCTTATCAGTGGGAGTGGTAAGCACTAGGTAGCCTATCTACCACAAGAGGAGTGGTTTCTGGCCCACAAATTGTAGTTTATTGGCTGTTTGGGCAGTTTTTCCATCTCTTTCAACTTTCTGGTTTAAAAGCCCGTGTTTGTGCTTGTTTCCCACCTTCCCTGTAACTAGTTAAGTCCAGATACAGATTTGCTGTATCCAGGACTGTTTGTAAGCTTCTGGGCGGTGCCAAAGTCTGCTCTTCAATTTTTACTGTAGATCTACTAGTTCTCTCCTCTCCTGCACTTTTACTTGCTTATTAGTCAAGCACTTTACCAGACTTCTTGTAGCAATTATTGTAGCACACAAAAGTGCTACCAGCACTAAACATTCTACAAGGAAACAGCTCCAGTACTTATTAATAATGCCCACCCCTCCAGGCATGTCTAAAGGTCAGTCCCCTGTGCATTCTCCTATTAACCTGGTGAACTCGGGCATCTTGAGGCCATGTAGCAACTACCTCCTCTTACCTCCCAACACTCAGACTTGCGAAAGATGCACTTATATATCCAAATTGGAAGACACATACTCTCCAGCCAAGACCAGAATAGCTGGTCAAGAGGAGAAAGTCAACACTTGCACCACACCACATGAAACACATAGCCCTCCAGAACGCACAGCAGCACTGCCTTCACATAAAAACAGAAGACACACACACACACCTTCTCAGAGGCTCTCAATAAAAATCTACGCAAGTATCAGAGACCTCCAAGGCAGAAACGCACTCAACCACCACAACACAACACTAATCATGAGACACATAACTCTCCTAAACAGCGTGTCACTCAACCAAAGCCCCTAAGGCAAAAAGCATGCCCAACACACTAGTCATAGGTGACTCGATAGTGCGGCACATTGATGTCCCACTCACTAGGTTGAATAAGGAGAAAGTAACAGTCAGCTGCCTGTCAGGTGCCAGGATCCACCACATAACGCATGCACGCATGTCCCTCAACTACAGGTACAAATATGACTCTGTCATTTACATGAGGGTGTGAATGACCTGAGATGTACCTCCCTGGACTACATGAAAAGAGACATGGAGGAGCTCTCGGATTATGTAGCCCAGTTGGGTATGACCCTAGCCCTGAGCAGCATCCTACCATCACCCAGAATAATACCACAGTGCAAGCAGAAAATGACTGATTTCAACAATTGGCTAAGTTTCGGGTGTCATTCTACAGGGATCCATTATCTGTCTGCCTGGGATGACATGATTGACAGACCTAGATGCTTTGCCAGAGATGGCCTGCATTTGTCTCCCCTGGGCTTCCGGATACTGACCAAGGCTCTTGCCACCCCTATAGTGCCTTTTTGGGCAGTGTTCCAAAGACAAAATTACCACTGTAACAGCTACAAACAAATGCAATCTGAGGGTCATGCTGCTCAATGCTAGAAGTCTAAATCTCAAAATGCCCTCACTCGAAGTACTCCTTAAAATGGAGAACATCTACATTTGTGCTGTAACAAAGACCTGGTTAGAGGCAGCAGAAAGTACCCTTGCACTACCAGGCTATAACTTATTCCACACCTTTTGGCCCTAGAACTTGGACTGAAGCTCCAAAGGCGGTGGTGTTTCCATATTCATAAAGGATGTGCACACCTCCAGACTAGTAGCCCAACATAACTCATCTGAGATACTTCAGGTACAGCTAACATTGGGTAAGACAGTGGTTCAGGTTGTAGCCTGCTATAGGTCCCCAACTATGTCCCAAGACTCACACTCCACGTTCCTAAGCACCCTGGATAATATTAGGGTTCATCCTAACACTCTCATACTGGACGTCTTCCACTACCCATAAATTAACTGGGAAAACTACTCATGTACCAATACACTTTCCCAATGCTTCCTGGAATTCATTAATTCCAATGCCCTGGATCAGCACGTTCTTATCCCCACTAGAGGTAGCAACATCCTTGACCTGGTCATTACTAACATGGGCGACCATAGCTCTACACCAGTAGTCAACTCCTACCTGGTTAGATCCGACCACAAACTAATCAACCTGGAAATCCGCAATCTCCCAAACCCCCCAACCCCCACCCCTGCAGAGGTAACCACCATGAAAAACTTCTCCAAAGCTAACTTTGGGCTCCTAAAAACAGAGGTGGCTAACTTCACGGCCCTCATACAAATGGAGAGCAGGTGTATGACCGCCGAATCATACACCAATGCACTGTAGAAATACGTACACAAATGCATGGATTTTGCAATACCCAACAGAACCAAGATGCTCTTCTCCAAAAAAAGGAAGCTAATCTGGTGGTCCCTGCCATAACAAACTTTACAACAGAAGGAGGAAACTGATGCGGAATAAGGTGAAGTCCTAAGATTGGAAAAACTCCCTTGTCAGCCTCAACAAAACGTTGAGATCCCTCATCAAATCCTCTAAAGCTAGCTATGAAAACAGAATTGCAGCAAATAGCAAAGAAAACACAAGGCCTTCTATAGCTATGTAAAGAATCTTCATAGCAATACCCATATTTGCTCTGACGTACTGCACAATGGTACCTCTTATACCAAGCCAACAGATATTGCCAATATAATGGCCACAGATTCAGTGCCAACTTTACCTCCTCCCCCCAAGGGACCAGTCACAATATCAGTAGATTGCCAGGCATCCAGTATTACTGCTGCACAGGTTAAAACAACACAGTCCAAGGCCAAGAATACAGCTTCTATGGGACCTGACAATATCCCTGGCTATGTTCTACATGAACTACAGAGTGAACTGGCATCTCACCTGTGTGCCTTGTTCAATCACAGCCTCACCTCAGGCTTTGTCCCTACCAAATGGTGCACTGCTACAGTAATCCCTCTCCGCAAAGGGGGAGAGACTACAGGCCCTGGAAACTATTGCCCCCATTAGCCTGACGAGTCTGATATGCAAAGCTATGGAACACATCATCATGGACCTAATAAACAAGGATATAGGGAATCTTCAAACTCTGGATCCCACACAGTTTGGTTTTGTGAAGGGTAGATCATGCCTGCTCAACTTGGTCAACTTCTTTGAGTCAGTCACCAGAGTTGCGGATGAAGACAAGGTGGTTCATACAGCCTACCTTGATCTGGCCAAGGCCTTTGATACCATACCCCACTCAGGAATCATAGAAAAACTCACTAAGCTAGGCATCAGCCCCTATATCAGTAGGTGGGTTGCAAACTGTCTCACAGGTAGAACCCACAGTGTGAAAGTAGCTGACTCCAAGTCAGACTGCCAACCAGTCATGAGTGGAGTCCCACAGGGTTTGGTCCTGGTTCCTCTCCTGTTTGGTATCTACTTCTCTGAATTCCAGGCCAACACGAAGGGACTCTGGAGGACAAAGTTTGCAGATGATTGCAAGTTGGGAGCTATTATTAACTCTCTGAGGGATGTTGACATCCTACAGAAAGGCCTCACTGAGACAAATGACTGATGTCAGAACCATGGCCTTAAGCTCAGTGCAAAAAAATGTGTCATCATCCCCTTTGGGAAAACCCAGTTCCCATGAATTATCACATCGATGGTTTGTCCACTGAACACAGAAGGCATTATAAGAGATCTGGAAACACAAGTTGACAGCAACCTCTTTTTTGACTACCACATTGCCACTGTGGTCAGAAAGTCCTTCTATGTGGTACATCTCATTACCAAGGGTTTTGCATCCAAGAAGAAAGAGGTCATTGTCTCCCTCTACTCTTCCCTCATTAGGCCAATCATTGAGTACAATGCCTCATTTGGCATGTACCTCACTAAACACCTGCAACAACTGGAGAGGCCACAAAAGTACCTCACAAAGAGGATCCTAGGCCTTAAACATTTGTCCTATATGGACAGACTAAAAAAACCCCAACTATTCTCTGTCTCATATAGCCTACTTAGAGGCGATCTCTGCTTGACTTACAAAGCCATGTCTGACCCAGCTCTGTTAGAAATACTACATCTAAAGAAATCCCAATCCCACCACTCCACACACTCCAGAGACCTCAACCTCATTACCACAATCAACAGAACATGCTGGAGGGACAGGTTCATAACCCAGAGACTGTCCATGCTATGGAACAGACTTCCCATACATGTCAAGCAGAGCACCTCAATGGCCATCTTCAAGAGAAATCTTGATGAGTGGATAGGAAATAGAAAATTCACCCCAGGGATCACTCCAGTGGCTTTACTCTGTTGGGAACTAAGGTTGGGTGGCACAATGCCAGGGTAATCCTATGGGCTAGGCTTGTAAAGGCCCCAGGGCCATTAGCCTAGTACTCACCTATGAACCTATAATAACCTTTGGGAGTTTTTCAAGTCCCCTAGAGTAGGTAGCTTGGGAGAGATGTCTCGATATAAAATTGACTTTTGACAAGATCATAGTTTAACAATTTGAACCATAATCAAGAACAGAGTAAATTATTTAGTCAAGGTACAAATTTTGCATTTAATTTGTTGGATAACTGAGTTGAGATTAAATTTCATTACTTTATCCATATAGACTGACTTCATAATGCCAAGTTCTACAACTTCACCCCCCACCAGCACGGGAAAATTCGTCACTTGATATAGCTCATTATAGGTGCTCTGACTGAGAGGTAACACTTGTGATTTTTTCAAAATAACTATAAACCCTGAAATTTTTGCAAACTGAAAAAGGCAGGAGAGGGCTAATTTAATATTTTCTTTGGGGTTCAAACATCATATCAAACAGTCATCAGAAAACTAATACAAGAGATCTAGAAGGTGTGCAGAAATCCTAACCCATGTAGTATTCAGAACTTTTTAATGAGACATCTGCTGTAAGAGCTGCTAAAATAAATAACAGTGGGCATAGTGGGTGTTACTGTCAGGTGCCCCTTTGTAAATTAAAGCTCTCAGACAGGACATTGTTGGAGAACACAACAGCAGTTGAGTTAGTATGTAGAATTCACCACAAATAATAAAACTACTCGGGAAGTATACTTTATAATTTCCCATAAGAATGGCTATTGCACTGAATTGAATGCTTTGTTGAAGTCAGTTTGGTGTGCTGCCAAACTACTATCCATGGAAACCACCCAACTTTGTCTACTGAACCGGAGCCTAACTAAATCTTGACTGACTTTCCTCCCCTTAATGAATTTTTGGTGGTTTTGTGGGATTATCTGAGATAAGACAACTTCCAGTATAGAGACAATTACCTTAGCAAATATCTTTAACTCCATCTGCAAGAGGTAAATAGGTCTATAATTTGTTGAATTGTAAGGATCCCTGTTAAGTTTTGATAACATAACTTTTTCCAACATACATTTGGAAGGAAAGCCTCCATTGAGCCAGAATATGTTTATATGCCTTATAAAAGTCTAATGTAAACTCGTTAATTTCCAGTGCTTTTCTTGATGTAAGACCTTCTATTACAGCTAGACTATCTTTAATAGTTATAGGTTACTCTAAGCAATGTTTTTGCTCTTGTGAAATGTGGAGTAGCACCAAGCTCCCAATGCAAGTAGTCCTATTACTGTTATCCTGCTTTTCCCCTACTGAGTGCTTGAACTGTATTCCAAAGCCAGCAGTCTATTGCTGTCAGTATGGTCATGTGTAATTGTCCCATTGTTATATTTTAAAACTAGTATAGAGACATCTCTACATCTTTCTTTACATATATGTGCAAACAGTTTCTGGGAAGTGAGGCCCTTTGGTCCGAGAGAGAGAGAGATGTAAGGAGTATGTTAGTTTTACCCACCTTAGATAATAGGTTTAGAAAAGGAAACCAACAGTCAATCCTAGTGGAACAGTTTTGGCCATAACTCTTCTTCTTCTTTTGGCTTTTCCCGGTTAGGGGTCGCCACAGCAGATCATCTGTCCGCTCATGATTGGCAGTGGAGTTTTATGGTGTTGAGTTGCCAGCCCAGCGCCCAACCTTCCACAGAAGGCACACACATGCACACACTCACACCTAGGGCCAATTTAGAGTGTCCAATCCACCTACAGCATGTCTTTGGGATGTGGGAGGAAACCGGAGCACCTGGAGGAAACCCACGCGACCACAGGGTGGACATGCAGACTCCGCACAGAAGGCACCCCAGCCAAGAATCGAACCGGAGAACCTCTTGCTGTGAGGCGACAATGCTAACCGCTGCACCACTGTGGCCGCCGAGTTTTGGTCATAACTCTAATACGCAAATTCATCTTCATCTGGATGGAGCTATCAATGATCATCAGTTTGATCACATACATGCAGACATGCCATAATATCAAGCCACTTTTGGTAATCTTATCTTCTTTGCAGGTATACTGTCTTTGAAGGGATCTAGAGCAACATTAAACTTCCTTTCTACCATCACCAAGTCCCCATCCCTGCTTGTCTCCTTAACTGTCCTATAGACTTAATTTAATAGACAAGTATCATCTGAGTTTTGCTTTTCTTTTTTCTTTTTATTTTTTTAAATATCATCTGAGTTTGGCCCATAAAAGTTACATAATAGCATGGGCCCACATGAGATTTGTGCATGAAGAATAAGCCATCTCTCTCCTCATTGTCTTTTTTAACCATGGTCAGAGACTGTGTCTTATGTAACAAAATAACCATCCCTCTTTTCGCAGTATGTGCAGAGCTAAAATATCATGTACCTGGCTACATGTTTAAAATACTTTGTTCATACTTCTTTTTGAGTTCCATTTCTTGTAAGATACACACCCACTTTTAATTGTTTTAATATAAAAAGTATAATGGAACTCTTAGTTTGGGTAGACAGCCCCTTTATATTCCATGATACAAACATGAATTTGAGTTAATGGTTAGGTGTCCAACCTGATTGTCTCAATCTGACCAGGTTGGGTGATCGCCATCAATCTTGTATTGAGTGCTATAAACTACATAGTTGGCCACACTTAAAAATAAACTAGAATCATAACTGTGCAGGAATAAACTCTACTCCCAGTTAGACTATCACTATTCACAACAACACTGGAAAAACTAAGATTTAAACCTAACAACAGTATCTAGTCTTTCTGCAAAGGGGTCGGGTACTTGTGGAAGATATATCACCTAAGAACTAGGAACAGATACAGCATTCAAGTTAACCTAGAGACACAACACAACTACAAAAAAAGAAGAAAAGAAGAAAAAAACACATACTAATTGTGTACACCCCCATAAGCTAATGATAGACCTCTGGATAGATTAATCCACCCTTCCTATAATAAAGTACACCCAGTACTTGCCTTTGTGGCTTTAAGTAAGAAGATAGCGCCAACAAAGCCCCTGTCACCTATGAGACCTGGATTATGAAATAAATGAAAAGGAACAGCTTATTGATTTTCTATATAATTTCAGTAACCCTCCTCTGCCATACATAATATTCTACATGCCAAAAAAAAAAATTAAAGATGACTGCAAATAATGTCCATGTCGAAGACCAGAACTATTCAGAAAAAGTTACAACCTACCAATAAGGAGGTCTAGGCAGCAACAGGCAAATCAATCAACCAGTTAAAGAAAACTGTTAACAAACAGACTCCATAACAAAGTCATGTTTCATTAGGTCTTTGACTGTTTGCTCCCTTCATGGATTCTGCCCAGCTTTTCTAACTCCATGATCTCCCCTGGTTCAATATCTGGATGAACATTATCCATTCTGTTTTATGGTTGGTAATCTTCAACCAGTGGGTCAGATCTATTACACATTAGAAAAGACTGTGTAATCTGTGTCACAGGATTCTGCTATTTTTTTTTTGGTAGCTGATGGATACTGTACCGCTCCAGTGTCTTTACCCTTTTTATATTGGGGGGGGGGGGGTTAGTCAGATACTTCACTTGCTTAGCACACAAAAGAGGGAGAACTGCATGAGGTCATTTTTCACTACTGTGTTCCATTAGGATTTAGTTGCATCTGCATATGACTGTCCAGAAGTCATGATCCTGTTTCAAATAAATGCATCAGCATTAAGTGGAGAGGTAAAAAAATAAGACACAGAGCTTTTACTAATAACCAGGAGTGCAGGAAAACAGAGCTGAACTGTGAACCCAAGTTATCTGCAAGGTTGTAAAAATTAGATCAGAGCTTCCTCATCATGTGTAAAGCTGTGCTGTAATCAAGGGATTGTGACAGCATGCCCTGCAAAACATGTGCTCTGTACCAGCTCTCTAGCTTTTTCCAACATACCCTTTCCATCATTATAGTCTAAAAATGTTCCAGTAAAATGTCTTGGCATATTACTTATTTTATTTCTGTGGTTGACTGAGGTCTTTCTATGACTGATACCTAGTTTACAGCCAAAAACTTTTTGTTTCTTGTTTAACAAAACTTACAAATCATTTCCTTCCAAAACTTCCAGCAGACCAATTATTAGAATGTGGTTCCATCAAAATGGGTTCTTTATGTCCTCCGCCATACTTTCCAGCGGTCGTTCCATTATCTACAGATCCTGGATGGCCTGTGAATGGTTTGACACAATTGCCCTTTGTTCAGTCACTCTGCTGCTGCACAAGGGCCTGTTGAATAACTGACAGTTAAATCATCATTAGCAGTGGTCTCTTTGATTTGTTGAATATTCAGTGTTGGGGATTTCATTGGATCTGGCACCCCTATGTTTGCTTAACAAATGTAATTTTCTTGGTTAGGACATGAAGCAGAGAGCTCAGTCCATCTGCCACCATATTACGAGCTGCTGGAGTCTTTCACCTGAGATCTGAAGACAAAAGGCAATCTTTGATTTTTAAGTAAGTTAAGTAACAAAGTAAAAGTTACAACAGGAACTCCACTTTATTTAAAAGATAACCACAACTCTGTAAACTGTAAGTGCAAGCAGAATCCTGAGATTCAAAGTAAAACTAGTTATGCAATGCCAATGACCACATTCAGAGTGCCTTCCCCATACTCATATCTGTATATGCTCTCGAAAACAAGATATTTTTGACATCCTTCTGGTTTCCCTAAATGGATTTCTAGAAGCTGAAAATTTTACCACAACAGCAGTGGGCATTTTGTCTTTTAGCTCACATTGCAACAGTTTGTCCTTAACCTTGTGCCCAAACAGAAAGATTTATTCAAATGAGGCATTGACAAAAGCCACTTTAAAGTATTCTACAAAGTCTGTAAGGCATAACCAGGCCTGATGTTCCACTGCAATGCCTGAAACAGCTGTTCTGACTGCCCCATTTACTGCATTATGTCAAAAGACACATTGCCAGTGAAGAAATAGACTAAATAATAGCCACCTGGGTATCCATCTTTTTCTACAGGATATCACTGGCAACTGTTTCACAGTTTCTATAGTTTTGTCTGCTACATCCTTCAGAAAGCTTACCATATTCACCAAGTACTGCATTGCTTTGATGGAAAAGGTACTTAATGTACATTCTCACTTTACAAGTCTATCCATTAACTTGTAATCCTTATCAGGAAGATAGATAGTTTGATCATCCTTTAGGACCTCAGGCTTAGTGGCCGCTGACACCACAATGGAATTGATAAAGGGACTCTTGCTCCAGTGTTGCCTATCGTTGGAGGTCCACAACACCCTCTCAGGTATATGCAGGATGGGCTCCACTACATCTGGCTCCTGTCACACACTGGATTAGACCATATCAATGAGATTGTTTGTATGTAGCCCTCAACTGTCCAGAATGTTGCAGAATGTCCAGATTTTCCCATATATTTTGGTCTATTCCTCATACAATTTGTGGTTTTCTGGCAATTCACTAAATAATGACAGACATTTGTGTTTCAGACTTCATATCCTTCAAAAAATGCAGCTAATGTAAACCCTTTAATCTGTCAGCTTTCTAAGGTTATAAGAGCAATAGCTGAAATCTGTCCTTATTTGTGGTCCTTTGTCCCAATTATTTTTGGCTTTGTCCAGATTTCTTGGACTGAGAGATTGAGAGGTATGTTAACCACCCAGGACACTGTGTATGAGAACTTATTCTTATAGGATCTCTTCCTGGGGGGAGGGGATGTCAGTAGGCCACAATACCCCGTGTCTTATAATTTATATGATTTCAGCAAATGTGGTTTCTTCTAGAGGGGATTGGGGTGACTTTTCTTCACCGAGATCCATCTGTGGGGAGGGGGAGTCTATCTACTATGTTTTGCACAGCCTCTTCCTAATATGGCTCAGAGGCGACTTGTATGAGCTATCCAAAAAATTCTCTTAACTAGCAAATATCAAATGTATAATACATTATAAACCTGTGTATGAAGAATAATCATTGACAGAAAATCCTCTCAAGTGGCTCTAGTTGAGAAAAGAATCTCTGAAGCTCTCAACAGCAGCAGCAAGATCTGAAGATTCTGGGTGGAGCATGGCACTGTGGATATGAGGAGGAAATCAGACTACCAAGAGTTTGTTGTTGGTATGGAAACATGCCTGCCTCTAACAACCAAACCCTCAATTCCAGTTTCTGGATAGGACTAGCTTAAATCACTGGTACAACGAATGCTTCTCTATGAAGTAACAAAATAAACCATGGTGTTGAGAGCAAACTGATATAAGTGTAACTTTTATTAACTTTTCCTTGCTTTAAAACAATAAAACGCAAGTACAACCATAAAAATAGGAATAACATAAGCACTTTCATCCACTAAAATAATGAACTTCATCAGATAAAACACACTTTCAAAATTAACATTTAAATACGCATTAAAAATAAACCATTGGTCATCACAGTCATCACATAGATTTTCTAAATGATGAAGTAATAACTTTCAACCAATAAAACACCTTTAAGTCCTTTTACATATCCAATAACATTGTGTTCTTACAATTATCATAAGCACTTAATATTCTTAGGTCACAAACCCCTCCTTCCTTCCCTAATTGGTTGAAACATAGAATCATCATAGGATCATAGAAATTACTAGGCTATCAATCTGGAAGTCAATTTAAGTCTAGCCGGTTCAACCCAATGTAATACCATAGAAGTACTAGTCCATACCCAAGATTGCATTTAGTGATGACTGCCCATGTCCAGGGGGGTTGTGGGCACTATCCGTGGTAAGAATTTATGGTGCCCCATCCAGTCATCCAGGTTCCTCTTAAACAGTGTCATATTGTTGCTCTGTTTCACATGAATTGGTAACCTGTTCCAAAGATATGGCAGTTGCTGGGAGATAAATCTGTCCCGCCAGCATGTCCTATTTAAGTTGTAGGCCATATTTAAGTCCCTGGAAAGGGTAGCTCTAGACCCATTTGATTTACAGATATGCAGTAAGTTCATTAGGTTTAGGTCTTGGGTTGCTCTGTAGGCCAGGCATAAGTCTCCGCTAAGAAGTCTATACAATACAGAGTATAGTGACAAGGATTTTAGTTGGTCCATGTAAGGCACATGCTGAAGGCCCTTGATCTTTTTTGTTAGAAACCTCTGAGGTCTCTCTAATTCCTGTAGATGCTTAGTATGGTACATACCAAATGGGGCGTTATACTTAATTATGGGCCGGGTAAGTGCCGAGTATGGGAGAGGTTATAACTTCTTTTGCTGTCGAGGCGATGTCTTTACTAATCAAGTGAGCTACATGGAAAGCTTTCCTTACAATGGTAGACGTGTGCTGATTGAAGTTAAGGTCACTGTCAACCTGTGATCCCAGGTCCCTTATCATTTCATGGGTACTTAGGGTATTGTTATTGATTTGATAGTGTGAAGGAAAATGGTTTGTGCTGAAGGGAATGATGATTCATTTCTTTGCATTCAGTTTGAGACTGTGACTAATACACCAGTCACTGGTCTGTGTCAGAATATCTTAGAGTATACTGACATAATTTGGGGGTTCAGTGGTTACATCTAGTTTGCAGTCATCTGCAAACTTGGTCAGCCACAACTCTTTAGTTTTGACCTGAACTTCTGAGAAGTATATACCAAACAGTAGGTGACCCAGCACTGACCTCTGCGGTACCCCACAGGTAACAGGTCTGCCTGGTTGATGTGGAGTCACCCACTTTGATAGTGTGTGTTCAGTTTGTGAGTCAGCTGGCAATAAATTTTACACCAAAGGGGTTTACATTCAGTTTGCTAAGTTTATTGGTAATGCCGGAATGTGAGATTGTGTTGAAAGCCTTTGTCAAGTCAAGGTATGCTGCTTGCACAGATCTGCCCTCACCAATGGCCTTTGTAGATCAATATGTGTGTATATATATATATATATATATATATATATATATATATATATATATATATATATATATATATATATGTTTAAGAAGTGATCCAAGGGCTTGCACAAGTGTATAAGTACTTATCACTTGCAAGCTAGACTGCCATTTTGTAGTAAGCAGTTGAGATGTATGCATGTAAGGTCTGTCTGTTAACTAGTTTGTTCATATTTAATGATGCTGCTATCCATCCTGATGTGTTTGTATGTATTAAAGCATCTAAACAAAAATCTCAGCCTTCTTGTTATATGTGTTAGAGATGAACAAGCAACATGGTGTCAGAAGCAGCATGTCTAAAGGACAATGAATCAGAAACCGGCATATCCAAGGGGCATGAAGTTTAAGGCAGCTTTGATAAAATGACTAGAGGCACTTGCTTACAGCTGGAGGAATATAGACAAGCTGATCATCCCTAAAATGTGCAAACTTCACAAAACAGGTCAGAAATGAATTTCAGGTATTAAAACTTGCATAGCACTATTTCTTTTTGCATAATATGACACAAGGCATGCAGAACATTCTAAATATTTTTTGCATAAACAGATGATACTGATAAAAATATTCAAATTACTACAGAAAATGCTTGAAATAAAGTCTGAATTGCATAAAATGAATAAAATAAAGAAAAACAACCGCATTTTTATGTTAAGCAAAGATACCCGAGTTATCAGAAGTATATAAAGTGTTAACATGTTTGTGTAATGTTACAGTAAAGTTATTTCACAGAAATACAGCCATTGCAGGGCATATTTCACAAAGTAAGACCATTACAGAGTATATTTTGCAAACTACAGTACTTCAAAGAGTTTATTGTGCATTTGAATGTGACTACAAGCTCACAAAACTGTCTGTTCATACATAATTACAAGGGCCATATTTTTAGTGTGTTTGTGTATACTTTGTGGGCATGGCAGACAGATTTTGAAAAACCAGTGCACTTGTGTTTGACAGTAACATTGTTGAGAACTGGAGAATGTTTGAGCAAGAGTATGATATTTTCATACAGGCTGCATTTTCTGATAAAGGTGACCATACAAACGCATTTATTTTGCTTAATTTAGCTGGGTCAGAAGCCATAGAAAGGGAATGTTCATTTGTGAATGCACTTGCTGTCTATACTGGAGTAGGGTAAAACCATCATATTGTTGTACAGGCTGAGTCAAGGGAGGACCCTGAGTGGTTAAAATGTAAATTTAGAGAAATGTGTAACCCCTAGACAAATGTTACAATGGAAAGGTACTTATTTTACACAAGAGATCAAAAGCCTGGTGAAACTTTTGCAGCATATATAACTGACCTGAGAAATAAGGCTAAAATGTACAGATTTGGTGACTTAAGGGATGAATTGATAAAGGACAGATTTTCGTGTGATATAAAAGATGATGCTGTGAGAACAATTTTGCTTAGTGACAGTGATTTAACTTTGAATAAGGCCATTGAGATTTGTCAGATATACGAGCTCAGAGAAAAGCACACAAATATGCTTACAAATGAGAACAGCCCTAGAAGGCACAGTGATAAAGGTCATGTTGATAGTATACAGCATGTTTTTAAAAGAAACAGGCCCAAGCACATAGCAGCAACTGTAACCCCTGCAACACTCAATGGTACACCCCAGAGCTTTCTAGGAAATTCCAGGGTTCGCACAGTCTCTGTTCTGATTGAATCTACCATCTGAGATCCCTATTGCAAATCTGTGTAATACATATCAGGGTTGATATAGGTTGGTGTGTTGACCATTGTGTGGCTAGCATCCATTGTAGAATCCTCATGTAAAACCTGGATAAAGGTACTAGAGATATTGCCACTGCAATTGATCCTAGGCCCTGAAGACCCAAGTGAACAGAAATTTTGGTGCTGCAGATTATCTTCCTGACCCGTGTTCTTAAGGTCTGAACTCTTAGAGGAAGCATTGAAGCTATCATTGATTTTGCATTGAACAATGCTCCTATAAACTCCAACTTTTGAGTAGGTTCCAAGTGAGACTTTTCATAGTTTATGGTTATCCTCAGATAAATGCATGTCTGAAGAACCTAATTTCTTGCCTCTATTACTTGATGCCTGGTTGGGGCAGTAATAAGACAGTCATCTAGATATAGAAACACCCGGAATCCTTGCAGTCTCAAGTGAGCTGCCACTACTGCCATACATTTGGTGAACACCATGGGGGCTGTGGTGAGACCAAAGGGCAGAACTCTGAACTGGTAATAACTGGCTCCCAGATGGAAGTGTAAATACCTTCTGGACCACCTGTTCATCTTTATATGATAACATGAATCTTGTAGGTCTATTGAGTACATCTAGTTGTCCCTGTCCAGAAATGTGAGAATGGACTGAACCGTGGCCATCTGAAACTTGGCACATCAAACTGATTTGTTCAAGTTGCTGAGATCCAAGATTGGTTTCCAGTCCTGTTTTCTTTGGCACTAGAAGGAATCTTGAGTAAGATCTGGATTTTATCTGGTCTGTTGGGACCTCTTGGATGACTCTTTTTTTCTAGCTGCTATTGTATTTGAAGTGCCTCTTGTTCCCTCTTACTGGGTAGAACATCAAGGATTTTTCTTGATATTTGAGGAGAAAGGGGAAAAGGGTATTATATAATCTCTGGAAATGATCCTTTGCACCCATGTATCTGTTGTTATCTCTAGTCAGACTCTGTTGCAGGGATAATCGATCCCTGATTGCCTCCAAAGGGGGACAATTGGGCCTCCTTTCAGGAGCACTGGAAGGGTCTGTTGAAAAAAGAATCTCTAGATCCTTGGTTTTGTGGGCCACCTCAGCCAAGAGGGTGGCTTCTACCATTGGAGTTCCCCCCTTTACCCCTGGGGGAACTTCCTCCACATGTGTCCTCAAGGGATCCTGGGGATTTCTGGACCACATTTTTCTAGTGCCTCATTGATAGGTGGAGAAGGATATTTGACGTGTTGAAAAACATGCCCACAACAGACAGGGTTTTTCAGTCCTTTTCACACCTGGATAAAATGGCCTTAACTTTGGGGACAAATAAAGACATTCCATCAAATGGGGCATTGACGAACAAAGACTTGAAGGGCTCTGCAAAATTACATAAGCACACCCAGGTGTGCCTCATTATCGAAATGTCAAAACCGGCTGCTCTTGAGGTTCCTTAGGCCACATGCAAAATTAACTTCATGGATGAATTTGAACTTGGTTGCAGGGTAGCTGACTGAGAAGTAACAGATGCCTCTACCTCATCAGAAATGGATCTGAAATGGTATGAGAGTTACTTAACTAGGTCTCTCTGTATGTAACCTGGTGAAATGTGCCAAATAGTTCAGAAACCTTAAGGCAAAGGTCACTGAAGCATAGACATGCTTCCCAAACCTGTCCGTTGACCAAGACTCCTTGTTCGGAGGATGAATGGAACTCTCTTCATATAGTTCCTTTTAGTGGCCACCACCATGACCATGGCATCAACAGGCACCCCTTTTGCCCAAAACTGTCTGTCCTCTGGTGCTGTTAAGATTTTGTCTGGTTTCCAGAGTGGTTCAATGGTGTCCAGCATGTTCCATGCTCTTAGTGAGATCAAATCTCTGAGGTCATTGGCAGATGGAGTCACCCAGGAAGTAGACGGGCCAGTATCAAATGCCTCCAGGAACACAGACTCCTCCAACAAAGGGTTGCTGGACTTCCAGCCACCTCTCTGTTTCAGGATTTCAAGGGTGTCTCCAAACTAGACATCTTCAAGAGGTGACAGCGGAGACACTTTGCCTTCATCAAAGTCTGTATCTTCAGTGACTGACTCCTCAGGAGAGTCTAAGTGCTTCCTCTTGCACATTCTCTTCTTAGGGACCTCTTCAATGGGGAGCTCTTGAGAGATATTAGAAGAGGTGGAAAGACCCTATTGGGAAGCCTGGGGTTTTGGAATCAGCTGTCCTTGTAGAGAGGGTAGATGAGACTCTAAGCAAACATTGGCAAGTTTGCACACTGATGATCTGAGGGGAAGGGAACCATCATTGTTGAGGATGCTGACAATGTTCTCTCCATGACCTCAAAGGCAGATCCCTCCAGAGAGGAACAGGACCCTGGATCTGTAAGGGGAAGCCTCTGGACTAAAACCCCTCCCTGCTCCAAGGAGAACTCCCCCAAGGTTGAAGTCAAAGCCAAACTAACCAATGCTAAGGCCCCGAGGCACAGAGATGGTTCTGAGAACTAATGAGTTGACTGTGACACCCCAGACCTGACAGGGTGGCTCCAACTCCAACAGGTCTCTGGATCCAGTGTTACAGAAGAGTTCAGAACAAGCTTAAATCTGAGGACAAAGATATTCTTGGATCAGATGCAGACGGACCCAGATGACTCAGATCCGGTATCCCGAAGACCGGGTATGGATTGACCCAAATGGGTAGGAACCAACAGAACACTTGACACTCTCTGCACCAAAAGAATCATTCTCACTAACTTCTGCACATCTTCTTCTGTAATGATCCTGGAACAGCGAGTGGAAACAAGAGATGGAGACATAGATCTCTCCAAAAATGGAAAAGGAACTCAAGGTGGAACAGGGTCCACTGAGGAAGAGTATCTGGTCCTTGGAAGGGGTGTGGAATGAGCTGTGAGATCCGATATTTTCAGTGTCAGATCTGAAGTCTGATCCGATAGATACCTAGGCCTCTTAAGCTTCAGATCCGATTGCAAAATCGGATTCAATAGCTCCTTAGTCAGGCATCTTGGATCCGAGTGTGAAGTCAGATCCAGCAATTTTGTAATTTTCTTTTTAGGATCCAAAGAGTCACTCAGATCCAAAAGAGGTCTTTTCTTAGATTTCTCAGACGATTTTGTAGAAGCTGTTGAAGTATTGGGAGGATTGGTCTTTTTAGTTTTCTCAGGGGAAGCTCCAAATAAGGCCACAGAAAAAGAGGAAGGAAGTAACTCTTTAAGAATTAATTTATTCTAATGCTTCACCAGAGAGCTCTAGAGTTGAAAGAGTAGCAAATGGAGCAGTTCTCCTGAAGATAATGATGTCCTAAACAGTAAACACATAAGGAATGCGCATCTGAAAGCTATATTTTATGATCACATTTAGTACATTTCTTGAAACCAGCCAGTTTCTCTCTCTTTTTTTTTTTTTTTTTTTTTTTTTTAAGGAAAAAAGGGAAAGAGTACCAATAATGGTGTTAACAGAGGGAAATACAGTGTAAAGTGTAAGAAAGGGAAAGAGTACTAACAATTGTAGGAAATAAACATACCAGTACGAGAATGGGAAAAGGAGAGGTTCGAGACAAAAAGGGGACGTCAACACAGTAATTACAGTGAAAAGGGAAGAAAAATGAATTTTTAAAGAGAAAAAATGGTTAACTTGTCTTAATTATGAACAGTCACTCGACAGCACAGTAGCATCACTTCTTTCACTGAAAGCGGCAAATGAGATCGGAGGTACTTGGGGTTGGCGCATTGTGGGTAAGGGAGTAGCTTGAGAGTTTTCTGGTTGCCGCAAGCTTTTGCAATGGCTGAGTCGGATTTGAGGGATCTGATCCAAACCCATAAGTTGAGGACAGAATGATAATTGACAACATCAGATATACCCGATTCCCCGGAAAACAGGTAGGCAGTAAAAAAGTCACATTTTCTACTAAAAAAAACCACAGTAAAAAGCAGCCCCCAAAATTAAATAACACAGCTTTTACCAAGGAAAAAGTAATTTTATATTAGTTTTAACAACTTTTTTCCACAAAAGTAAAAAGTTAAGCTTCTATTTAAAAGTTACTAAAGTCACATGACAATAGATAAAACACTTTTTTCCTAGCCTAAAGTAATTAATTACACAGAATAAGTTAAGTTTCAATCATAAAGTTAAAATGTGGAAGTTTTTTTTCCCTGAAGGGAACTTATCTGCCCAGCAAAGGAAAGCATTAGCCAAACATCAGACCTCAAAAGCCAGCAAGAAGAGAGCTGTTCAGCAGCAGGAAAGCTTTGAAGGACTTGGCACCTAAACCATTCTTTTTCTTCACCTCATATTGAGCTCATTAATGATTTGGGGGCATGGAAGCTGCCCTTGAAACTTTGGAAGCTGGCCAGCCATTACATCCTTTGCAGGATATAACCCATATTGCAAGGGCTACTGCAGCAGTGATCAATAATATGAACATCTGATGGTGCTTGGTCCAGAAAGGAATCCCTGGAATGATCTTTGGAGAGTCCATATGAATCTTCAGAATGAACCTGGATATCAGTGAAAAGGCATACATGAACATTCCATACAAGGAAATGAAAATGCATCTGTCTGTTTTCCAAGCGTGTTTTCAAGGAATCTTGGAGCAGAATTCTGCCATTTTTTATTGTGAATGGAAGCAAAAAAAAGATCTGTCTGAGATGTTCCCACAACTGGATCAAATCCTAGAAGGTACTCTGTTTCAGTTTCCATTAATTAGACTATATCCTGGTCCGGCTCACCTTGTCTGCCACAATATTTTGCTCTAAGCTAAGATGCCTATAGAGTGTTATTGTGCTGAACTGCTATATCACAGCTACCACTGCTAGTTTGCACAAGGGGTAAGATCTGGATCCCCCCATTTGTTTATGTATCACTTCCCTGTGTTGTTGTCTGTAATCATGTACAACAGCCCTGGGAGCCACAGATGATTGAGAGAGTTCAGTAGATTTATGACTGCCAACATCTCTTCCATGTTTACATGTTTTGATCTGCGCCTTTTGTTCCAAACACCCTACACATTTACTCCCATAGACACTGCTTCCTTAGGAAAGTCAGAGGCATCAGTAGTTACAGACTCTGTTGGAGTTGGAAGAGAAATGGGAGACCTAGACTCATCATCACCAACCCCCTTTTTCCCCATACTACTGGTTGGCTAACAAACAGGCTAACAGAGCAGTTGCAAAAGTGAAGAACAATGCATCAGAGACACTCTTCCAGTTTCGGGAAGAGACACAGTAGATGCCACAAAGAAACTCTGTCAGGTTGCAAGACAAAGACAGAAAGATAAAGAAGATAGTCATCAGACAGCCTTTATAAGGGATGCCAATAACAACCTGCTCACCATTTCACAAGACATCAATGGCAGATGGAAGGAGTACTTCCAGCACTTCTGCATGAAGAAACCTCCACAGAAGCTGTACTGTCTCAGACACAGCCTATGATGCAAGAAGAAGAGGAGCCCTCTCTAGAAGAGATAAAACCAGCACTAGGGAAAATGACATCAAGGAAAGTTGCAGGCTCAGTTAGGTTCACAGCAAATATGATCAAGATGTTGGCTGAGTTAGGGAAGAAATGTTTCTTGAGGGTACTCTCAGCAGTATGAAGAAGGTGTAACACTGATGAATGGAAAAAATAGGGATACTAATACCAGTGTACAAGAACAAAGAGAATATTCACAACTGTAGGCAGTATAGCAGGATCAAACTCTTGTCATATTGCATGAAAGTTAAGGACAGGGTGATTGATAAACAAATATGCAGAGTAATAGAAAGTAAGATGAGAGTGGAGCATTTCAGATTTAGATTGGGATGCAGCACAAACAATCTGATGTTTATAGTGAGACAGATAGCTGAGAAGAAGCTAGAGATGAAGATAAAGTCCAGCTATGTATTTATAGACTTGGAGAAAACATTTGACAAAGTCCCAAGAAAGCTGATCTGGGCAATCCTAAGATGGGTCAAAGTTCCAGAACCACTGGCAGAATTAGTGAGGATATATGTTCTCCCTGTGTTCGTGTGGAATTTTTCCAGGTGCTCTGGTTTCCTCCGACACTCCAAAGACATGCATTAGGTGGACTGCACATTCTAAATTGACTGAAGGTGTGATTGTGTGTATGTCTGAGTGGTATGGAAGAAAAACTGTGGCAAGGCTAGCCACCCAGTGGTTGTGTGCCTTGGCTCTAGATGATTGTTACTATTGAAGTGACACCCTAACCTCATGTGGAAAATGGGAAAAAGGTGTTGTGGATAGATAGATGGATGGATGTACAAGTATCCAATAGCTCAAGTAAGAACAACATTTGGTCTGAAAGAGGGGTACCCAGTGGGAGTCGGTGTGCATTAGTGTTCAGGTCTGAACTCACTGCTATTTCCTACTGGTGTGGACTACATTAGCAAGCAGGTAGGAGGGGACAGAACAAAAATGTTTTGCTGTATGCAGACAATGTGGCATCACAGGCAGACTCTGAACAAGAGCTTCAGTAAAGAAGAGGGGAATGAAATGCAAAACTGAAGAAATACAGGATGAAACTGAGTACAGATAAAACAGTTGTAATGGTAGCAAATGGGGAAAATCAGAAGAAGTTGAGAATTGAAGTAGAAGTGAAAACAGTGGAACAGGTTAACATCTTCAATTATCTGGGAGGAGGAGTTGAGGAGAAGCAGTGTCTGAACAAGGAGGTCAACACTAGAAAAGAGGGGCTGCAGCCAAATGACACAGTGTTATGGTGGTGTATGACAGAAGAAAGCCAAAAAGCTGAAAACCAAGGTGTACAAAATAGTGGTGTGAACAGTACTACTATACGGTACAGAAACCTGGGCAGTGAAAGCAAATTTGTTGAGGAAGATAGAAGTGATGGAGATGAAGTGCCTGAGAAGGGAGGTAGAATGCATACTGTGGAACAGAAGAAGAAGAAATAAGGATATCAGACCAGAAGCCCAATTGCAGAGAAGGTCAAAGAGAACACATTACAGTGGTTTGAGCATATGTAAGGACGCAGAAGACAATCTTGTGAAGAAGATTTTGGACAGACAGGATAAAGGCAAGAGGAAATGGCAGTCCAGCAAAGAGATGGATGGATTGTGTGACAGAAGACCTGAGATAGTCAGACATGACTGCTGAAGAAGGTGAATAGTATTGAATCAAGAGAGATGGTGACAGTTGATGTGACACCCTGATCTCATGTAGAAAATGGGGAAAAGGGGTATGATGATTAGGCTTGCCAGGGTGGAGAGGAGGGTTACCACCTACAGATAATCATTCAGACCTGTTGCACTGTCCTTGTTTCTTGAGGGATGTTCCTTTTCTTTTTGGAGACCCTTGCCATTATTTTTGAATGTCTGTTTGCCAGAATTTTGCTATGTCTGATTATTTTGCTTTTTATAAAAGGGTATTGAGGCAGGTGTAAAATTTTTAACAAACCTCCAGAAGGAAGGCTGAAAAATCTAACTACCCCCTGAATAAGTCCGCCCCTTCACAATTTTGCAGGACCCCAACAGCATACGGTCACTAAATTTTTCTCTAAAGGATAGCTCCAAATTTCAGCTTTAACATCCTTAGGTAAATTTTGCATATTAACCGTGGAAAGCTTCTTATAACAGTTCCAGTAGCAACTGCTCTGGAAGAGCCATCAGTTGAATCATAAGCACATTTCAAAGAATGTTTGGTGATCTGAGACACAAAAGTAGTAATGGGATTCAAAGAAGATTTTTTTTTCCTCAGAAGAGGGAAAAGTAGCTGTAATGCTCCTTATGTACTCAGAACACAGAAGCAAAAACTTTAACATGTCATCTTAACAATTAAGAATTCTAAAAATAAGTGAGGCTGGGGTATACACTGCTTCACAAAATCTGTCAAAAGCTTTCCCATTCTTATCAGAAGTGGAGGGATTAGCATTTATCAAATGTTTAACAGCAGTATGGTTTGCCAAAGAAATCACTGCAGGATCAGATCTGGGGTTAGAAAATATAAATTTGTAAGACTGTCGAACATTATACAGTCTATCTTCTTTCTTAGGGGCAGCATGTTGGCTGTCAGGCAAGCTACAGTATGTAATAAAAAAAAATCTCCAAAGCAAAAAGTACAGCAGGAGCAGGAGATATTTCAGGAATTTTCAGTTGTAACAAGTCATGATATTTTTTCAATGATACTGGAATATCATTTTGTTCCCATTGAAAAAAAATGGTTTAGTCTGGATATAGTTTCAGAAAAAGAAAATTCTTCTAATTGACTATCAGAATAAAACACTTTCCTCTCAATTTTAATCAATAATCTTTAGATAGAAAATAGAAAGCTGTTCCCTCAAAATCACTTTCCTATTCACTATACAGAATCTTCAGAAAATAAAGAATTCCTGTTTCTCTTACCAATAAAGCCAGAATGAGAGGGGACAGGAGCCTGAACCCTGAGCTAAGTTCAAGAAATTATTCCAGTCTAAAGTAACAGAGACAGAAGAAGATAAATGTTTAAATTTTCTACGTCTTTTTAACATTTTTGCTGTGATGTTATTGTTATTATTTTTTGTATTATTTTTTTCATATCATGTAATCACATCTGGAGTTTTCTCCCAGGGCTTCTGTTAAAATGAGTTCCTCTGGGTCCAGTCAAACTTTCCTAGTAAACTGTCAATATATAAATAACAGAACTTTCCATAGAAGCAGACTGACTCCTATTAGGGACATATACACAGTGGGCAGGCATCCCTTTCCAGCTATCCAGAGAAGCATTCCCTTCTCATTTCTCCAAGACTGACACCAGTGGTTCTCCCATGTCCACCAAAGTCACTTTAACAGCTGCAAGGAGCATGACATTCTGGCTGATTGGACTACACCAGAGGGAACTAAGGTAGAAGATGAATGGTCTGAGGAACCAAAAATGGCCACAGCAGCAGCACCTATATGTGCCTAAGGCAAATTTGTATCTGGCTAAAGAGACAAAAGCCATCTGGAAATTTTCTTCTTTTGTGGCTAGAGGAAGCAAAAACCAAGTAACAAAAAAGTTGTTCCATGCTGATGTCAAAAGTGAAGCCTGAAGCCAGGTAAGACTGATAGCAACAGTCAGTAAAAGAGATATGTTCTCTACCAAAAAATAAAACATGAAATGCACAACATATACTTCTCACAGAACCTAAAATAATTTAACTCAAGTGCTCAGCAGAAAGAAAAGATAAATTAGTTTTAACAATTTTTTAAACAGAAGTAAAAAGTAGCACTTCATTCTTAAAATGAACAGAAGTCACAAGACAGTCCAATAAAACAGTTTCCTAGCTTAAATTAAGTTACTTCACAAAGTTAAGTTTCTACCATAAACTGAAAACATGGACTTTTTTTTCCTCAAAGTGAATTTATTTGCACATCAATGGAGAATTGCTAACCAGCAGTCAATCCTCAAAAGCCTACAAGAGGAGTGCTCTTTGACAGAAGTGAAGCTCTGAAGGGTTTAGTACCCAAACTGTTAATTTTCTTCAGCCCTGCCTGAGGTGTCAATAGTTTGGGCTTGAGGAGGGTGCCCTTAAGCTTTGGAAATTGTCTGGCTGTTATATCCTGTGCAGGATATAACTCATATAGCTAAGGCTATTGCAGCAGTGATGAAATGATGAACATTTAATCCTCAGGAGACTTCAAGGTTAATTAACTCAAATGGGGAGGTTTGGTTGAGTGATCCAATGAATTATTTATGCTGCACAATTTCCTGACCTCAGTTAGAAAATGAGGAAAAAAGAGAGTTAAGAATGATGCTGATGTCCATAATAAAAGTGTTTGACAAATCAAGAAATACAGCACCTATGTAGCAGTCTTTACTTAGGTATGGCCTTATTTGACTGGAAAGAAACTAGTAGGAATTACTTTATACTATGGCCTGGATAGAATCCATGTAGATATTAGGCTGCAGTTTACTGTTGCTGAGGTGTTCTAACACTTGATAACAGATACAATTTTCCAGTGAGTGGCGGGTTTGTCAGTGAAGCATTAATGATCAATACTCATATGTGCAGTCACTAGTTTGTGATTGCCAGATATTTCAGCATTAGGTTAAAATTACCAGTGTACAAGGGATTTCCACTTCACCATGATGATGTGACCTTGCAACTTGAATATACAAATAGGGTCATGGAGCCGCAACCTCCTGTATCAGGGGATGCCGGGGGTTACCTTCTACAAAACATCTATTTTGTGTGCTTTATTGTTTTGGAATGCTGCGCATATTCCCATGCTTCCACTCATTTTATGAGCACGATTGTATGAGGTATTTTAAGACTATTAATTACTAGACTCTGACCAGGTATGTTTTACCCCTCCTTTCTCAAGTTTCTCAGGTGATTTCTGACCTTCCTGATTCTGAAGGGAGAGCTTTGGCCCTTTCCTTGTTGGGTTCTGCTTCTCAAATTGCCTGCCACTCTATTAAGTGCAGTTATGATGCAGCTGATTTTTCTTCCAGGACTGCTGCATTTGGTTCTATTATGAGCCGTTACTCTTGGCTTCATCTTCTGGCTTAACCTGATGACATTAAGGCCAAATTATTGGGTGCTCCTTTCATAGTTCATAGGGATAGTAAAAACATCTTTGATACTGCTGCTGAATTTTTCAATTCTCTCCAGGATAAGGGCAAAGCCGTGCAAGGGTTGAAACTTATTTTTGTTTCTCCTATTCCCAAGTTTCAGAGGAATTATCCTTCCAAATCTGTTTTTGCTCACAGACAATCTTCCCTGCACCCAAGAGTAAAATGGGTTCTAGATGTGTACCGCCTCTGGTCGATGATGTGTGATCATATGTGTGTATTTAAAGGCATTTTATCTTTCTGTATTTTGTCTGAAGAAGTCTTACCATTGGTTGAGATGAAAGCACTAAGAGAAAATAAACTTGGGGAAAATGTCCTTGCCTTCATGTCGGCTGTTTTTTGTGGCCAAAGTGTTTGTGGACTTTTTTATGCTGTGGTTTGTTTTTGCTGATATCGATGGCTTCAGGACATGTGTCTCCTTCACCTTTATTGCTTTCTGACAATGAACCTACTACTAATATGTCAGCTGGTGAACTAACTTTGTTGATTCAACAATTAACTCAGAAAGTGGATGTGCTGGCTGTGGAAGTGCAACAACACTATACTGCTGGGTCTGGGTTTATTGTGTTGTCTGATCCTCTGTTTAGGAGAGAAAACAGCCTTGCAGGCTCTATACCTCCAGAACAAGTGAATGGGCAAGTTCGGTCTTTATCTCCGGTCAATTTGGGGATGGACAGCTCTAACTTAAATGAATGGTTACATCATAGTATTACCTTTTCTCAGTGTTCAGCTCCACAGGTGAATAGAACATCAAAAAATAGTTTGGACTTGTATCAGTACAAATTGTTAAAAGTCCGTAAACTACAGACCGAGAATGCCTATCTGGTTGAATGTATTAAATGGAATCAAGTCCCTAAGGGACTGAAAATGTTGAAATTCCCTACATGTGTAATTAGGGATTCACCCTTACACCAAGACTTGCTTGCTTTATTCGACTAGCATGGATGCAAGTACATGGAGATACTCATAAAACACAATATCAAGCTAATGGACAAACTCATAAAAGAAGTAAAGGAATTGGATGTTGTAATTATTATGGACTTATTGTTTGAGCAACACCAAGAATACTATCAAATATTTAAAGGAATTGATAACCACATTAACAATATTGAGGTCTGGAAACAAAAGAAACCTGAAAGAGATCATCATGATTCGTTCTTTGATTCACCTTCCTGATTATAGTAAATTATATTCCTTGTATAATACCACTGCCACTTGTTAGAAAATGTTTTAAATTGCAGTTTAACGTTCTTTTAATAAGCAATGAAATGATGTATAAAATCAATAATAACACTATTCATTTCAGAAAATGTCAACCATAAAAGGCTAGACTTCTGTCATTACAATCCACCAATATCACTCAATGCACAATCCTGCAGAAGTAAAATCATCTGAATAATTCCACATTAAAGAACTAAGTAACTAATGAAGAGGTTGCTACTGGCAAACAACTTTACACCTCAATGCTTCATCTACAAATTCAGTGTATGTTGCCCTTGAAGAATTGCCTATATTACAATTAAAAATGTGATAAACTGGTAACATTGCAAAAGGAAATGACTAAAACTGACAAGTTCATAGTTACTAGATATCAAAGCCTAAAATATTGGGGGGGGGGGCAAAGGCTCCAAAAGGGCAGATTATAAATATTGCTCTTATAGACTTAAAAAGTTGCTAGAATAACAGCATTTATCTTAGCAGGCATTGTCTAAAGGAAATGAAGACTGAAACTCAAATGTATGAAATTTAATTATTTCACTCTTTAGGGATTTTCCAGAAAACCACACATTTTATGAGGAATATGACAAAAATATGAGGCAATACTTTGGACATTCTGCAAACATCTGTACAGCTAAAATATATGCATACTTCTCAACCTCTTAGTGCAAAAAATCTGCACAAAGCCTAAAATAACATGGATGCAATGGCTAAAAATAGGGACAGTTTAATGTACAGTTTGAAGTAGTGCCCTTTTTAACTTAGAAAGTTAAAAGAATAACAGTATTTGTATTAGCATGTATTTTGTGGAGGATGCAAAGTTTAAAACTCATATACATATAATTTTGTGACTTCAGTCCTCCCTGATTTACCAGAAAACCACAAACTTTATGAGAAACAGACAAAAACTTTAATGCTAAATTCAGACACTTGAAAAGGTATGCTAAACACACACACACACACACACACACACACACACACACACACACACACACACACACCCCTACTCTCAAATAACAACACACACCTACTCTCTCACATAGCAACACACACACACCTTCTCTTTCATACAGCAACTAACAACTAGTTTAAATTCCACATAGTCCTACTCTACTCTCTCATACAAGGAGACATGTACTTTTCTCTCTCATACAGAGACAAACGGAACCACTAAGTTTACATTATACACACACACACACACACACACACACACACACACACACACACACACACACACGCACACCTAGGGCCAATTTAGAATGTCCACTACACCTACAGCATGTCTTGGGAATATGGAAGGAAATCGGAGCACCGGGAGGAAACCCACACGGACACAAAAGGGCTGACGGACTTCACACAGATGGCACCCCAGCCAAGAATCGAACCATGGAACCTCTTGCTGTGAGGTGACAGTGCTTAGTGCTGCACCAGTATGCCATCTGCTTCCATGCTTTAAATTAAAAAACAAATATTGTTCCAAATATTTGCAAAATTTTATTATTCCCTATCTAAATGCAAAGTAAAACCACCTTATCCTTTTTTTTTCTCACTGTATTCACAATTCAGAGATAAATGGTTCTTACACACAATAGAAGCATGAATATTAGTAACACAAATGACACTCTAGATGTGTCAGGATGGGATCAAAGACCATAGCAATAGGTTTGAACACTGACCGATATATACATACTCTTATCTGAGTGAAGGAACTAGAGAGTGTATTTGCCAATCATATGTGATAAATGTTATGCAGATATGAGTAATGGGTACCACTGGTCCCTCACAAAATGAAAAACAGAAGAAGCTATGCAGCTAAGGTATAGTAGTGCACCTGAGTAGTAAATAGTGGTATGTGGGCTTGAGACTTGCAGCTTCAGACTATATCAGTCTCCATCTCCTCCTTTGAAATCACTTCAGATCAAGTCCTTTTTACACTTTCCAAATTAAAAAATTCCAGTTACATTGGTCCAGATAATATTCCCTGGATACCTGCTGAGAGCTATTTGCTACAGACTTTCACCATATCAGCAACACACATGTACACGCATCTACTCTCACATATTGACACACACGCACACTATCTCTCATACAAACAGACCAGCTAAATTTAAATTTCATACACATACATACATACATATACACACACATACTTCCTCTCTCATACAGAAGTGAGCGGCTTAAATTACATTTAAACACAAACACGCATACACTTACCTTCTTTCTAAACCAAATGGCTCCACACGGACTTGGCATATTTCTTAAAAGAACTGCTAGTTTAAATTACACGCAGGCCTGAAGAATGTATTTACGCTCACACTGGCGTCATGACGCATGCATGTTAATGTTTCTCCTTAAGGTAACAGACTCGTGTACCGCAATTTTTTTTTTTTTTTTTAGTCTCTGGGCCAAACTGGAGCTGTAAGTGGGAGGGCGCTCACCCCCTCTCACGCTATGGTTCAGGCTTCCTGAACAGGGAGCCGAGCAAGAAGAATTGTATTAATTAAAATAATTAAATAGTTAAAAATAGCGCCCTTTCTGAGGCTGGCCCGTACGGCACCCTAGGCGGTCGCTTAGTTCACCTATGCCTAAGGCCAGCCATGCTGCAAGGGTCTCTCAGTGAACTGACAGTTTTAACACCTCTCCAGTAGTGTGGGGGAGGGGACTCTCAATTCCTCTTGAACTACAAAAGAAAAAATGGAACAAAGTCCTGCAATTTAATTACTTTTCTGGCTGTAGCTGGATAACTTCTAAGTATAATGTAAAACAAGGTCTGAGCCAAACATAAATAAGGGTGATTACATACAGAAAATAATCAGTCTTTTTACAGAAGGTAAAGAAAATAACAATGACCCTCCTAAATCCCATTATGTGTCAGTGGTATGGGAATTCAAAGTTACTTCTTTATGTCTGGCATGAGCCATACAAAGTATTTCGGGAAAGAGAAAGGGTTGAGGGAGTACAAGATCATGTTGATACACCAAGCCTCATTGGTAGCCATGTTGTGAAAAACAGGCTAAAATTACAAATAAAGCACTTAGAATGATTTTGAGGTGTTAAAATAGGTCAGGAAACAAAGATAGAGTGATAGTTCTAGGGTAGAGTTTTCCTTTAATCTCCCATGCAGCTGCCTTTTTGTGCTTTTCTGCATCAGCACTCTCAATACCACCAAAACCATTTGTCTACTTATTTGTTCAAACTCTAGTAGATCAGCCTGCAACATTCCTGTGCTTTCATTAAATCAAATCTCTCTAAAAATATTCTATCCTTGGAAATAATGAGATCCATCTAGCCATGTTGGGGGCCTCATCACTAATAAATGCAGCCTCCTGTTCATTGTGATAGTGCCTACCAGCCTTCTGTCACTCATTCATATCAAAACCACTTACAACCTTCACAGCCCCACTGTCACTAAATCTAGATGTGTCTTGTCACAAGACAGTGAGACAAAATACAACTTGATATGGTTTTGGAAATCAGTGGAATACACAAGAGACTATGGACAAAGGCCATAAGGTGCAGTGCAAAATGTTAAGACATAGTTTCATATTCCAACTGATTCAGATAGAAGATACAAAGGTTGCACAAAAGGAGGACAGTGTCACCTTTATAGGGGTGGCTGTTTTGGGTCAGTCTGAATCCCTGTCTACATGCAGACTACTATATGTCAAATCCTGTCAGTTCTAAGAAACTGTTGCATCCTTCAAGAAAAGCACAAACATTCAGAAACAATACAAGTTAACTAAGAAAAGGTTTACTGCAAAGGTTTCTCTGGATGAAACTAGATGGAATTAAACTGATGAATCTTGTAACTATTCAGTGTGTTACCCAAATAAGGATGCCATTGCTATATTTTAACTTCTTAGCAGTTGCATAAATATTCATTTCCTTAACCCAGTAAGTTCAATACACACCTGCCCCCATCTCTGTCCTTCCACTGTCACCCTCTCAGTCTGCATTTCATAGGTGGAATAGGAATATGTTCTTGAAATGTTATTAGAAACAACAAAAACAATACAATGTGAATTATGGACATATTAAAATGCCAATGGAAGTAACAGAATGGTCTTATTCTGCAAATAAATACATTTAATTCTGCTACAGGTGTCTGTTCTCAGCTCTCCGTAGTTCTTTCCATGCCTTATCCTCTTGCTCCTTCTATAGTTTCTCACATGACAATTCCCTACAATAGTCTACTTTGTGCAAAGAAATGCCTCCTCAATTCCACTCTAAACTTACTACAATATATATGTATGTATGTATATTTTTAAGGTCTGAGGAAGCAGTACGTGAAAGCGCTAACCTGTTGGATTTATGTGAATAAAAGATCTTTGCTTTTATACACTTTTTGAGTATTCTGGATAATTCAAGTGAGCCTGGTCGCCTCATACGTGGTGCTGTTGTTGGACTTACTACAATATATAGCCTACATATGCCACATTATGCTGTGTCTATCATTCACAGATATAATACTCATACTTTTCCCATAATTACATGTCATTTTCAGTTTCAAATCTAACTTTTCTAGTTTAAGTTAGTGCAAGTAAGACAACAATCATATTTAAGACTTTTAAACTTTGCATCTATTTTATGGTCCAGATTTTCTTGATGTACCTTGATTTACTTAATGACACATAATATATCCACAGATATATTGGAATTTTCTTTTGTGATGCAAATAATATATTTTTCCATAAACCAGTCAGTAAAAAATAACACAGTGAAAGGTAAATGAAGGGAAAACACATTAATCTCAGTGAATTTTACAAATAAATTGACACTGGCAGCATTGTTTCTAAAGTACTTGCATGCTTTGATGGAGACAAAGGGTAGAAACTCTAGTCAAATTTATCAAATTTCATGGGAGAACTATGGCTGGTCAAACCTGGATCAGTGTTATCAAGGAACAGGGAAAGATGTATGACTTTGATAACAGAAAATGTTTGACAGGAATAGTATAAAAAGCTCTTTTACTTGTGGCTAGCAAGCTGACTTGCAGGAGTCATCCACCAGAGCACAACTATGGAGCTGCCCTGCCTAATTCTTATCATTCTGTGTGTTATTGCACATGCAGCAGGAGAGTGTGGTAAGTAACATGAGTTCAAATAATTTTAAGTTCTCTTTTACTATTACAAAAATGCTTAGAAGTAATCAGCACTTCTGTACAAGTGGTGGGCCTAAAGAAAATTATCAGTATGGGTGTGTGGTATGGTAGTCAGGCTCTGTGTAAATATTACGACAGGGAGAATATTACATTCTAACACCACAGTTGTATTTTAATGTGCTGTATGTTAAATATTTATATAAAAATGTTAAAGCAAATATAGTATACAATATTTAAGATTTTAATGTCTATTGTAAAGTACATCTCCAGCTTTTTGTCTCTTTGACACAAGCCGCAGCATCTCTGGTGTATCTTATTATCTGACTAATTGCTCTTGTAAATCAATTTAATAAATAAGAAATGTTTTATATAGTCCCCCAGCATTACTATAAGTTCAAGTCCTGGGACAGAGCACTTTAGTCAACTGTTTTAGTAATTATGCTATTGTTTATCTTTTCAACATGTTGGGCATTAGAAAAGCTTAATTTTCAAAGGTATTTAAGGAATTCATACATTTCTTCTTTTCATATTTCATTTCACATGGCCTATGTACTTTAAATATCTTACTGTTTATAAAATAATTCTGTATTACAATTAGTAACCAACAAATTTAAGACTTTAATACATTCCTGCATCAACTGGAAGTTAGGTTAGATACTTTCATTTATCCTTCAGGCTTTTATCACTTTTTGTAGTATATTGTATTCATTTTAATGAATCTTTCTATGCATATTTATTATTTGTATGTATTTATTTATTGACATTGTTTACAGGGAAAGTCTAACTGTGTAATTTAGACCCATTTTCAACAGAGGCCTGGGGAGAAATGCTTCAGAGAGTTAAATGTAACTGAAAAAATGTATATGCATACTGTTTAGTTGTGAATAATAAAGCATGAGGATACAGCTGTGATGTAAAATTAAAAGAAATTTAAAAATTGATGATTAAATGTGATAATCAGTACATATAAAGGTATTAGAAGTATAGACTATTATGGTAGGAAATAAAACTAAAAATATTATAGTCCACCCTGGGGAGAGGCAGGTGTTGAAAGGTATAGATAATATGAAAGGATAGATTAGTAAGAGTATAAAGTATTCGTTAATATAGATCATAGAGGTGAGGTGCATGGGCATAGCCCTGAAAAAGTGAGAAATTGTTTGAGAGAGAGGACTTAACTACATGAAGGCTAGATATAGTTCTGATTGATCATGGGATAGAGTTCTATAGTTCTGGATATGTGCTGAAACTCAGACCCTTCATAAAATGTGAGATATAAAAATGAGTTTAATTATTTAACAATAAAGCAGACTTAATATCACCTCCTCTTGGATTTCTTTTAACAGACTCCAAAATAGCAAATTTGAAGAAATGTGTGGCACCTGATTCTTGAATGTGTTTACTAAGGGCATTTTTGAGAATAAATTCTCTTCTGTCTTACAAAACAATTTCACATTTGACTAGTGTCATAGTTTTGGATATGCATTGTGAGTATAAACCTTGCCCCAAACTTTTTTTCTGGTTTGTAGATTACAAACAGGTTCTATCTTGAAAGCACACAGGGTGATTTAGCAGATACATATGCTTTCTTCAAGAGATGGCAATTTTTTTGCCTGCCCAGCACAATATTTCTAAATATGTGCAATCACCCAAAAATTCTTCTAATAGTAAAGTACTAGCTGTTCTGGTACTCTTACACTCGCCCACATTTTTACAGCCTGTAGTCTTTAGCAATACTACACAACTGTATCTACAACCACACATCAGGATGCCTTAGATTAATGGGTCTGTTTTATACATGTACCCAAG
Source organism: Protopterus annectens (assembly GCF_019279795.1). Taxonomy (NCBI): domain Eukaryota; kingdom Metazoa; phylum Chordata; order Ceratodontiformes; family Protopteridae; genus Protopterus; species Protopterus annectens. The sequence continues at coordinate 1,139,526,424 of NC_056743.1, read as the reverse complement.
TTGTTAAATGTGTTTTCGTACCAAAGGCTTGGTAATCCCCAAGTTATTAAATGTCTTTTGGCTATGAAAGACTTGGTAATCTAAAATTAAGTATCAACATCGCCTACTGTAATGCAAGAAAAACTGTCTCAGGGTCTATAACCTTTCATTAAATGACTGAGGTCTGGCAGCTAATATGTTGCTGGCTTAAGTATATCATACCTCTTCTATAAATCTGATCAGTTTTATCTAATAAGAGCCATATGAAGCAACTATATTCTAACTTTGTGTTAATACACAGAACAAAGGCCCCAGAATGGTCACATTCCTAAGCTTAATGGAAATCAAAATAGCGTAATTTTTTTTTAAATTGCCTTTTATACAATGTCTATGTGCTGAGTGAAAGTAAAGTTATAGTCAATTAGTATACATAAGGTTTTATACTCCTCTACAGGAGAAATAACTTCTTAACCCATATGAAAGTCAGTATTTATAATATGCTTGTTTAGTTTTTTCATATTTAATGTAGCATTTTTGTAAGATGATTCAAATGCTGGACAAGGACAGTTAGATTTTAAGTACAAAAACTCTTAGATTTTATTTTCAGCATAATATTATTCACATATTGCATCATCTAGGTTCATGAATAAACCCGTGTTCAATGTATAAACTGAAGAAAAAGTGGTTACTCATGGCAAGGACCAGGGGCATTCCCATATTCATAGTTTTCTGTTCACAAATATTGTTAAAGAACCTGAAACACCAGGTTGTCTGACCCAGTGAGGTCTGAATTTAATCAACTGAATCTAGGAAGCTGTTCTGTCAGACCTTGTTCAGTTCTTGTAATGGCAAGGGAAAATATGTATCAGTCTATGTTTTATAGTCCATATTCTTAATGGTGCCTGGCACAAAAGTGCAGTAGCAGATGATAATTTGGTTTATACTCATACCAGTTATCATCTAAGCCAATATATTGCATGTTCTACTGCAGGATTTGCACTAAACATACTTCATGCAGCTTCCTATTAACAGGATCTATCTCAGCTTCTTCAACCTTTTCTTTATAGATGAAAATTATAAGCACAAGTTTCCATCTTGTAGGACCTGATTCACTGTAAAGAAACTCATGAAACAAAATGAACACCTAAGCAAATAAAGAATGGCTTGGAGCTCTATACTACTATTTCTAGCAGAACTCGGAATTTATTTTCACATTAGGCATACCCATCAACAATAAATTAGCAGTTATGACTCTGATAGCCAGGATAACTCCTATGATCAGTTATCAGTACCTACGTTTTGCTGAGGGTGATAGCATATGAGTGGCCAATGATTAGATCAGACTTGGGAGAACCTGTGAACTGCACCTTAGCATGGATAATAAGTCAGGGCCCACATCAAACACAGCCAATGGTCTCCTGTCAGCAACTGTGGAATATTTCAATCAAAATCCCTGGCAATGCCCATAGTTGTTATATATATTATGGCAAAAAAATCTGCCATTATACATCTTATTAACATTAGTGAAATTCAGAATAGCATGTGTTGAGAATTCTACCTCCCACATTTAAGTACACACACACACACACACACACACACACACACACACACACACACACACACACACACACAGTTTAGATTTCTGAGTCTTTTAATAATGCTGTTCTCTCAAGGATCTTCTTTCAGAACATCTGTGTATATAAATCTCCATGCTTTAGCTTATTTGAAGTTTTGCACTCATGCTGCATATGTAAGAAAATATTCTGCCATAAAGTATATGACAAAAATCCATAATAAAGATTTTTGTCTTCTTTAAAAATTTCTGAGTGATTCAGCAAACCAGACAGTAATCCCAGTCTGAGGCTGAACAAGGTCCATGTAGATTAGTGCTCAACACCAGTTAACAAACACAAATAGATACATTTTAGCAACACTAAGTCTGGCTGTTTGACGTGTCACTTGCTAAATACGTACAAAACAACTAAATATATTTGTTTCCTCATAAGAATGATTGTGACTATATAGTTTGAGGTACAACAGAACCAGTTTCTTTATACTAAAAACAAAATTACTGTGGTACATTAATCATATTTTGGGGGCTGAACAGACACATGAAAAAAATCATAATTTTGAAAAATTATTGCATTAAAACTTAAAAATTCCACAAGCCTTGAAAGAAAAATATATGATAAAAGGCTAATGTTATAGCTTGACTCATCAGTGTTGGGGCAGATGTTGTCTAAAGTCATATCCTTTTAAGAAAAAGAGTCTATTAAAATACAGATATTGCTCCAGTTATTATCTAAAATAGCATTTATAAAACTGAATTTAAAATTATTTAAAATAATACTATATTTCCATTTATTCATATTTATAAACCTAATAGAAATTACTTGCTTAGGATTTGGCAAGAGTGTAACTACTGAATTCCAAAATGTTAGTTAATTCTTGTTTTTCTTTTTTAGTTTTCATTACTTGAGGCACACTATACATCATAATGTTACTTCTGTTACATACTAAGGAGGCTGAATTCCAAATTGTTAGTTAATTCTTGTTTTTCTTTTTTAGTTTTCATCACTTGAGGCACACTATACATCACAATGTTACTTCTGTTACATACTAAGGAGGCTGAATTCCAAATTGTTAGTTAATTCTTGTTTTTCTATTTTAGTTTTCATTACTTGAGGCACACTATACATCATAATGTTACTTCTGTTACATACTAAGGAGGCTGAATTCCAAATTGTTAGTTAATTCTTGTTTTTCTTTTTTAGTTTTCATCACTTGAGGCACACTATACATCATAATGTTACTTCTGTTACATACTAAGGAGGCTGAATTCCAAATTGTTAGTTAATTCTTGTTTTTCTTTTTTAGTTTTCATCACTTGAGGCACACTATACATCATAATGTTACTTCTGTTACATACTAAGGAGGCTGAATTCCAAATTGTTAGTTAATTCTTGTTTTTCTTTTTTAGTTTTCATCACTTGAGACACACTATACATCACAATGTTACTTCTGTTACATACTAAGGAGGCTGAATTCCAAATTGTTAGTTAATTCTTGTTTTTCTTATTTAGTTTTCATCACTTGAGGCACACTATACATCACAATGTTACTTCTATTACATACTAAGGAGGCTGAATTTCAAATTGTTAGTTAATTCTTGTTTTTCTTTTTTAGTTTTCATCACTTGAGGCACACTATACATCACAATGTTACTTCTGTTACATACTAAGGAGGCTGAATTCCAAATTGTTAGTTAATTCTTGTTTTTCTTTTTTAGTTTTCATTACTTGAGGCACACTATACATCACAATGGTACTTCTGTTATATACTAAGGAGGCTGAATTCCAAATTGTTAGTTAATTCTTGTTTTTCTTTTTTAGTTTTCATTACTTGAGGCACACTATACATCACAATGTTACTTCTGTTACATACTAAGGAGGCTGAATTCCAAATTGTTAGTTAATTCTTGTTTTTATTTTTTAGTTTTCATCACTTGAGACACACTATACATCATAATGTTACTTCTGTTACATACTAAGGAGGCTGAATTCCAAATTGTTAGTTAATTCTTGTTTTTCTTTTTTAGTTTTCATTACTTGAGGCACACTATACATCACAATGTTACTTCTGTTACATAATAAGAAGGCTGAATTCCAAATTGTTGGTTAATTCTTGTTTTTCTTTTTTGGTTTTCATCACTTGAGACACACTATACATCATAATGTTACTTCTGTTACATACTAAGGTGGCTGAATTCCAAATTGTTAGTTAATTCTTGATTTTCTTTTTTAGTTTTCATCACTTGAGACACACTATACATTATAATGTTACTTCTGTTACAGACTAAGGAGGCTGAATTCCAAATTGTTAGTTAATTCTTGTTTTTCTTTTTTAGTTTTCATCACTTGAGACAAACTATACATCATAAAGTTACTTCTGTTACATACTAAGGAGGCTGAATTCCAAATTATTTAATTCTTGTTTTTCTTTTTTAGTTTTCATTACGTGAGACACTATACATCACAATGTTACTTCTGTTACATACTAAGGAGGCTGAATTCCAAATTGTTAGTTAATTCTTGTTTTTCTTATTCAGTTTTCATTACTTGAGGCACACTATACATCACAATGTTACTTCTGTTACATACTAAGGAGGCTGAATTCCAAATTGTTAGTTAATTCTTGTTTTTCTATTTTAGTTTTCATTACTTGAGGCACACTATACATCACAATGTTACTTCTGTTACATACTAAGGTGGCTGAATTCCAAATTGTTAGTTAATTCTTGTTTTTCTTTTTTAGTTTTCATTACTTGAGGCACACTATACATCACAATGTTACTTCTGTTACATACTAAGGAGGCTGAATTCCAAATTGTTAGTTAATTCTTGTTTTTCTTATTTAGTTTTCATTACTTGAGGCACACTATACATCACAATGTTACTTCTGTTACAGACTAAGGAGGCTGAATTCCAAATTGTTAGTTAATTCTTGTTTTTCTTTTTTAGTTTTCATTACTTGAGGCACACTATACATCACAATGTTACTTCTGTTACATACTAAGGAGGCTGAATTCCAAATTGTTAGTTAATTCTTGTTTTTCTTATTTAGTTTTCATTACTTGAGGCACACTATACATCACAATGTTACTTCTGTTACATACTAAGGAGGCTGAATTCCAAATTGTTAGTTAATTCTTGTTTTTCTTTTTTAGTTTTCATTACTTGAGGCACACTATACATCACAATGGTACTTCTGTTACATACTAAGGAGGAAAATAAATGTTACAAAGGTTCAAGGAAAAATTATTACTCTTGACAAAAACAAAAAGTTCTAGGAGGGAAATTTGAGACAATAATTACTTTTTAGACATATGTGTTACACCTCTAAATCAATAGGTAGTGCCAAGTAAAAAATATTTAGTAGCTGTGATACCATATTTAAAAACTGCAATGAGACTTTGCATTATATCCACCTTTTAGCAGGTTAGATTTAAGGAACAGTTACCACTGAGATGGGCAAAAGCATTTTGATAGTCAGAAATGCAGCATCTATTAGTGTAATTCCTTTATGCTATAAAGTTACTCAGAAATTCAAGTTCCAAAATATAAGGGCTTATGAGTTGTTATACAAGATCTGTACAGATTTTTGTAAAACTACGGAAGTTTTAGAGTTTAGTTACCATTCAACCACAACAAAATGAAGGTTTATGGAATTATGTTTAATGAATCATTCTATTCTACTTATTCCTGAAGTCAGTCTTTTAAAAGTACTTGTTTATTAATCTGCAAAAAAAATTTATAGCACAACTGTGTGTGTGTGTGTGTGTGTGTGTGTGTGTGTGTGTGTGTGTGCACGCGCACGCATTTGCATGACACATGTCAGTATTAGATATACTTTAGTTTTTTCTCTTCCCCTGTTTTGTGGATTACTGATGTGCTGAGTGGTATTATATTTTCTCACTTGAAACAAACGTGTATTACTGTCTAATTATTTTATAGTTTCCTACCAGCAACAGTTGGGGCAGCACTTGCTGAGATGAATTAATAATCTGTGTCTGGGTCATTAAATGATGTTTCACATCAGCTTTTAGAATACCTTGACAAATATAAGCACTCAGGAACTTCACCTTACCTAGTGGTAATGGTAAATATTTATTAACTACTTGAAACTTACTAGTATCAATGAATGTTTTCAAGGAAAAACTTAAAACTGTAGCATGCTTAAATTATCAACACAGTATCACACAGTATGCAAACAGTAAGCTCAATGGACTACTGCCACACTTGGCTGAATGATGACATTCTCAAACAAAAAAATGGACATTTTCCAAAAGTGAAAATACTTGTTCTACTGCTCTGTCTCTCCCTGCTTCCCAGTCTCTTTCTCTCCCCTCCCTTTCTCATTCTCTTGCTCCTGTTACTCATTTGGAATTTATATTGGAGGAAAAAAATGAAAAATGTCAGCTCCCATGTGACTACCAGATGAAACTTCTCATTTTTCCATTTCAGTGTGTCTCCTACTGTTTCCTCTCCTGTTATTACTGTCTCTCCTTTAGGTATCTCAAAACTAATCTATTGAAATATCAGTCACCAAACTATAAAGGTCAATATATCAGTGAAAAGAGTTGACTACCTTCCAAACTACTTGCAAGACATACATAATCATCTAATTCTGTCCTAAATTATTCACTGTGCTGTCAACCACTGCATTGTACAAATGCAGTTCTATGTAGCTGTTTATTTGTGTTGTAGCAGATTCATGATGTTTGTATTATCTTTATACGAGTATTATTTCAGCTGTATATGTCTTTCTCTTATTTATTAGGATCTGTCCTTCTATTATATGAAATTATTTGTGTTACTGCTTTGCCCTGGTTTATAGTTGTGTCTCAAAATGATATTTGTAACCAGACCACTAATCTAATTAAATGTAATATCTCCTACCTTACCTTTGCTTACTTTTTGTGTTTGCTTCACTACTGTATTCATGTTTCCCTTTTCTCATTGTCATTATTTTTTTTGCAGCGGTTGAAAGAAATGAGAGGTGGAAATCAGGCCATGTAATAAAACAGCTCATGTCAATGACGATCTCTGGAAATAATGTCAAGTCAGATGCCAACCCTCTTATTGCACTCCGACTTGTGAGACAGAACCGTCCATTGAAGGAAGTCAAGATCTTTCAACAGCTTAGACGATCAGTGGCAATCGCACTTTACAAAGGTAAGCAAATGGTCTTGTATTGATGTGTGGCTATCTTAACTTCTGTTGAGCAAATCATAGTCTCTAAGTTGATATATATATATATATATATATATATATATATATATATATATATATATATATATATATATATATTCTTACAGATAGATTCTTGGCTGTTAATTTTATAAATGTTTAAATAACATAGGCAGCATGAGACCTTTTTGCAGCATAACATTCTAATTTCTTGCAATTTGGTTTAGATGACTGATAAAAGAAGTCCATGATTTCTTAATTGTGATGTGTATTACTCATATGTTACTCAACATTAATTGTAAGCACCTTTTATTTTGTTTGTTTTAACTTCAAAACACTTTATATAAAATGCAAGTGTAAATTATTCATGCAGCATATGTACCACCTGAATCCTACAAAATTGATGATGGAACTTGTCCACAGGTGCAAGAGGTAAATATCTGTATCTGTAGCACCAATGATCCATGTTCAGGAATGGTTTGTGGTTGCTGGAGTACTAGCTGAAGTAAGTAGAACTGAGATGGTACTGGGCAACTGTCCTTCTCATAAAAATTACTTTGGTCACAATCACAAAACAGCAATCCTGACAGAAACTGTCTAGTGTCACAACTGACCACAGCATTGGCAGATTTGAAATACATCAGGGAATTTGCACTGCTGCACTCAGTAGGATCTGACAGTATGTACATTCCTTCAGGAGCTTAGTATGGCATCCTTTATGTCACAGTTGGTCAAGCTTTGTTGCTTGAGTGTTTAATTGATCATACAAGAGCAACCTGTGTCGACTTAAAATCTGTTCTATTGAAGATAATCTGATATTGCAGCAACTAAGAAAAAAGCCATTATAGTGACTATAGAGCAAAATATAAAAGTAAGGGGTGGGGTATCATCATGCAAGACATGCTTATTTGGATTTTTGATCACAGTAATTGCACAGAAGCATTTCAGCTACACATACATGTATTTAGGTATTTTGTGTATTCAGCCCTTGTTTTTCTGCCATTGCAGCCAAGCAATGTAATTTAGAGCAGTTTAATTTTATCTAACAAAACAAGATCCAACAGAAAACGGTAGACAAAACTCTGCTTACTCTGTGCATCTCAAGCCAAGTCCAACTCCATAACAGATCTACATGGTTCCTGACTCAATGCTAGCTAAGCACATGGTACTTGTGACATCTATTAAGTCTACTTTCCCTCTAAGGGAATGCTCCTTCATAAAATAGTTGCTGTGGATGACTACAGAACGTGCTGATATATTAGTGGGTATATTATTGATAGCAAGACTCAAAATGGTAAAAAAGACTATGGAGCACAGTAATTTCCAAGTTTGGAACAGTCCTTGGATGAGGTCAAGTAGGCCAGTAGAAGAATATTAACTTAAAAAAATACTATACTATATTTCCTTTTGCATAATTAGCTCTTCAGACAGACACATATGAACAAACAGATAGCTTTTATGCTTAATTATATGCATGTATACTACCAACAGGCAACTAAATAGTTTATGCAAACAAATAAATTTTACAACTGCTAAGATAAGCAAATACTACTTGCAGACAGGTACATATAGCTAAACTGAGAGAAGCTGATGCCACCTTTATATAGGCAAATATGTGTATATACAGATGCATGGATTGATAAGTGAAAGAGATAATCAAATTCATTCTACTTACCAGATAGAAACAAACCCAGTAATAACACTAATCAAAGCAAATTATTACTAGATGGATAGATAAATAAACAGAAAAAATATGCAAAATGGTTCACAAAAATCACACTACTTAGATTCATAGGTAGGTACTAGGCTAATGGCCCTGGGGCCTATACAAGCCCAGCCAAAAAGGTACCCTGGCTTTTGCCACCCAAGAAAATTATTTTCCTGTGCCACTGTCAAGCAGAGCCACAGAGGTGATCCCCAAGGTGAATTTTCTATTTCCCATCCAATCATCAAGATTTTTCTTGAAGAGTGCTAATGAGGAGCTTTGTTTGATATAGATAGGTAGTTTATTCCAGAGTATGGGAAGTCTCTGGGACAGGAATCTATCCCTCCGGCATGTTCTGTTTATTGTGGTAACAAAGTTTAGGTCCCTAGAGCATGTAGCTCGGAGGGATTGGGATTTATTTAAATGGAGCATGTCCAACAGCTCTGGGTTTGACATAGATTTGTATGTTGGGCAGAGATCACCGCTAAGTAGGCGATATGTGATGGAGTAAAGCTGGAGTTTTTTGAGACGGTCTGCATAGGGCATCTGTTTGAGGCTGGTAATCCTCTTTGTGAGGTATTTCTGTGGCCTTTCCAGTTGTTGTAGATATCTTGTGAGGTGCATACCAAAAGGGGCGCTGTACTCTATAATTGGTCTAATGAGTGATGAGTAAAGGGGAACAATGAGCTCTTTTTTTCTGGATGAGAAACCTTTTGTGATGAGGTGTGCCATGAAAAAGGATTACCTGACTACTGTGGCGATGTGGTTATCAAAGGAGAGACTATTGTCCACCTGTGTCCCAAGTTCTCTTATCACACTTTCGGTGTTAAGTATACTACCACCTATGTTGTAGTTCATGGGTACAGAGTTTTTACCAAAGGGGATGACAATGCACTTTTTGGCATTGAGCTTGAGGCCATTGCTTTGACACCAGGCATTTGTCTCAGTGAGGCCCTTTTGTAGGATGTCCACATCATTAGAAGTTTCGATTATGACTCCTAGTTTGCAGTCATCTGCGAACTTTGTTAGCCAAAGGCCTTCTGTGTTAGCCTGTACTTCAGAGAAGTAGATACCAAACAGGAGAGGACCCAGGACTGAACCCTGTGGTACTCCACTTGTCACTGGTCTGAAGTCATGGAGTCTGCTACTTTCACAGTGTGGGTTCTGTCAGTGAGCCAGTTGCCAACCCATCTTGTGACATAGGGATTTATAACTAGTTTAGTGAGTTTATCTATAATTCCAGATTGGGGGATGGTGTCGAAAGCCTTGGCAAGATCTAGATAGGCTGCGTGAACCACCTTACCCTTGTCTACGCCTTTGGTGACTGCTTCAAAGAAGTCTATCAGGTTTAGGAGACATGATCTGCCTTTTACAAACCCGAACTGGGTGGGGTCCAGAGTTTGTAGATTACCAATGTCTTTGTTTATAAGTTCCATGATGATATGTTCCATGGCCTTGCAGACCAGGTTAGTCAGGCTAATGGGGCGGTAGTTCCCGGGGTTCGTGGTGGCTCCCCCCTTGTGCAGTGAGATAACCGTCGCTGTGTGCCATTCAGCAGGCACAAAGCCTGAGGTGAGGCTATGACTGAACATGGCACTTAGGTGGGGTGCCAGTTTGTTCTGTAGTTCATGTAGAACGCAGCCTGGGATGTTGTCTGGTCCCATGGATGCTGTGTTCTTGGCTTTGGAAAGTGTGGTTTTTACCTGTGCAGCCATGATTACAGGAACTTTGCATTCTTCTGGTATAGAGATGGGCTCTTTAGGGGGTGAGAGGGGGGTAAAGTTAGTACTGAACCTATCTGCCAGGATGTTGACAATATCAGTTGGGTCTGTATATTTAGTGCCATTGTGCTGTAACTCAGAGCAAATCTGAGTGTTGCCATTGAGATTCTTGACATAGCTATAGAATGCTTTGTGGCTGTCTTTAGAATAAGTGGCGATTTTGTTTTCATAACTAGCTTTGGAGGATTTTAATACGGATCGCAGCTTCTTACTGAGGCTGACCAGGGAGCTCCTCCACTCATGGGATTTTACTCTCTTTTGCAACAGTTTCTTCCTTCTGTTGTACAGTTTGTTTATGGCAGGGGATAACCAGATTGGCTTCGTTTTTTTTGCAGGATAGCATCTTGGTTCTGTAAGTGCTTATAAAGTGCAATTGTGCAGGATTCAGTAGTCATAACTGTATTGTCCATCTGCATGGGTGTCACGAAGTTCACCCCTTCTGTCTTAAGAAGCATGAATTTGGCTTTGGAGAAATTTTTTACCATGGTTTCCTTAATGGGGGGGTGGGGGCAGGATGTGGATATCTAGGGTAATTAGCTTATGGTCAGATCGGACCAATGAGGCGTTGACTTCAAGTGTGGAACACCGGTCACTCAAGTTGGTAATGACTAGATCTAGGATATTGTTGCCCCTGGTGGGGGTGTGGATAAGTTGATTCAGGGCAGTGGAGTTTATAAATTCCAGAAAGCATTGAGCAAAGGAGTTGGTACATGAGTAGTTTTCCCAGTTAATGGTGGGGTAGTTGAAATCGCCCATTATCAGGGTGTTTGGTTGAACCCTAATATTTTCCAGTACATCAAGAAAAGAGGAGTGGGAATCCTGGGGCATGGTGGGTGATCTGTAGCAAGCTACAATTTGGATTGCAGTTTTTCCCAGAGTTAGTTGCACTTGGATAACCTCGGCTGCATTATGCTGAGCAACTAGCCTTGAGGTGTGGATATCCTTAATGAATATGGAACCACCTCCACCTTTGGTGTTCCGGTCCAGGTTACATGGCCAAAAAGTGTGGTATGAGTTATAGCCTGGTAGTGCAGGGGTGCTCTCTGGAGCCTTGAACCAGGTCTCAGTCACTGCACAGATATTGATGTTTTCCATTTTAAGGAGTGCCTCGAGTGAGTGCATTTTGAGATTTAGACTTCTAGCACTGAGTAGCATCACCCTCTGGTTTTTGCTTGCCTGTTCCTGTTACGGTGGTGAATTTAAACAGGAAAGCGAAAGGAGCTACACAGTCCAAAGACAGACCACACGGTGATAAGTGGTAATAAAATTTTATTACCACTTATCACCGTCCTGTTTAATTCTGAGTTTTGCTTGCTTCTTCTTGTTTACGGTGGTGAATTTGTCATTTGAACCTTGGCTAAAAGCACTATAGGAGCGGCAAGAACCTTAGCCAGTATCCGGAATCCCAGGGGTGACAGGCGCAGGCCATCTCTGGCAAAGCATCATGGTCTGTCGACCATGTCATCCCAGGCAGACAGATACTGGATCCCTTTAGAATGGCACCAGAAGCTTAGCCAATTGTTGAAGTCAATCATTTTGTCCTTGTACTGCGGCATCATTCTGGGTGATGGCAGAGTGCTATTCAGGGCTAGGGTCATACCTGCCTGGGCTACAAGATCGGAGAGCATTTCCATGTCTCTTTTCATGTAGTCCAGGGAGGTATGTCTCAGGTCGTTCACACCAACATGGACAATGACTGAGTCATATTTGTACTTGTTGTGGAGTGACCTGAGTGTGTGGGTTATGTGGCAGATCCTGGCACCCGACAGGCAGCTGACAGTAACCTTCTCCTTGTTTAGCCTGGTGAGTGGGACATCACTGTGCCTGACTATAGAGTCACCTATGACTAGTGTGTTGGGTACGTTGTTTTGCCTTATTGGCTGTGGTTGAGTGGCACACTGAGTCTGTGGGCTATGTGTCATTTGGGTTGTGTTGGGTGGTGGAGGTTGCTTGCATTTCTGCTTTGGAGGTCTCTGTTGCTTGAGCAGATTATTATTGAGAGCCTCCGCAAATGTTTTTGTGTTTCTATGTGTGGATTTTGGCGATGTAGATTTAGTGAGACTATGTGATGATTGTGGTGTGGTGCATGTGTTTACCTTCTTCTCTTGACTGTCAAGTTCAGTCTTGATTGGAGAGAGCTTTACCTCCAGTTTGGCTAGATAAGTGCATCTCTCACAGGTTGTAGTGTTGGGTGGTAGGAGGAGAGGATTGTCGGTGTACATGAGGCAATCTCTACATTGCCCCAAGATGCCCAGATTCATCAGATAGACAGGAGAGAACACTGGAGCTGACCCTTGGACATGCCTGAATAAAAAAATATTTTCCTCTAGATAAGTGAGGAAGGTGAGTACAAGAGCTGTTTTTCTCTAAGCAAGGGAGGAAAGTAAGTACCAAAACTGTTTTCCTCTAGGTAATGAGGAAGGTTGAGTGCTGTAGTAATTAGTAGCTTATTTAGTGCTTACAAGTTCTGAACAAGTGCTGATCACGAATAAGCAAATTCAAGTGCTAAAATTAATCTGTATCTGGACTAAACTAGTTACAGGAAAGGGGGGAAACAAGTGCAAATGCGGGCTTTTAAATCAGAAAGTTGAGAGAGATGGAAAAACTGCCCAAACGGCCAATAACTACAATTTCTGGGCCAGAACCACTCCTTATGTGGTAGATAGGTTACCTAGTGCTTACCACTTCCAATGATAAGCTAGAAGGTTTCCCTCCAACACAGAAAACTTGGGGGGGCTTAGAAGCTTACATACAGTCCTGGATACAGCAAATCTGAATCTGGACTACACTAGTTAAAGGAAAAGTATATATATATATATATATATATATATATATATTTTTTTATATATATATATATATATATATATATATATATATATATATATATATATACAGAAAAGTAGCTAAAACAGCACTAAAAACAATTCAAATGCAGTGCAAGCTAGCACACGAGTATGTAGCAATGTTAGACCAAACAGTTTAAAAAATGCAATTAAATAAAAAATGACTAAAACAAGTGCAGAATGAGTCTATTAGGTAGAATGAGGTAAAGAGAAGGGACTGGGGGGAGTGTCCCAGATCAAATCTACAGTGGGGGTGGGCAACTGCAAAAGCCTCCAAATTTAAACAAGACAGGAATAGGGAAGGTGGGTATGGGAAAACCAACACCTTCAACAGAGATCTGAAAAACCATACAGTGAAGCAAAAATAACAGTGCACAACTCTGAAGTCAGCCAGCAATGATATAAAATTAGTCAAACAACAATTACCAGTACACAACTCTGAAGTGCCAGAAAAATATACTCAGCTCTGTATATCTCCAGATAGTTTGAAGAGCACTCTGTCAGGACACAGGAAGGCTCCAGCAATGTTACTAGATATAAACCTTAAAACAACATATTACTTAATGTGTCTCAACTGAAAATCAACAAAACATTCTACAGATGACAATTAGATATCATTTTGTGTAATAAACACTGTACATCAGTGGCATAGGTACCTATTTCAGACATTGCTTATAGTGACAGAGATTAATTTATGACAGATGATGTGCAGTCACTACTTAAAGTTAACTGTAACTGAACAAAAAGTCCATATACTTGGTTTTAAATATCCTGTTGCCATTCTGTCTTAGGGCTCATCTTCATGGCTAAGAAACTGTCTAAGCAAAATATAGCTCCTATTACAGCAAAGCTGCTGCCTATATGTCTGCTTAAGAGGAGCAGACAGGATATTAGGTTTGACGTAATATGAGTCTTTCTGTACAGAGGATCACCACAGAAAAAAATGATTGTGTCATTTTGAAACCACATTTATATTACTAATGTTAAGAATTATCAGATTAAAAATGCTGCTATTTCTGAATACAGATTTGCAAGTTGTTCATGATCTCATCTGAGTAACTAAAATCACAGCACAGACAATCAAGGTTATGAGGGCATCTGTTATCTATTCTCCGAGTTTGGCTAACTATATGTTTTTTAATTTTATACCATGACTACTAAAGAGCCATTTTACTCAAGACATTGGTCTGTAGTAAAATAATACAGTGAACACAGTCATAGCTATATATAGAAGTATAAACTCAGGCTCCACAAGTCGTTATTAAGACAGCAAATTACAACCAAATATCAAATCACTATCAGAGAGTGAGGCTTTCATTAGCACAAATACACTAAAACGATAATGTTTAAAAGCTGTTCCTAGGATAACAGATACAATCATTTGCATGCGACATCAGAACTGTTAACTGATTAATACATATAATTGCATTTTGAATGTACAGATATAATTAAAAGATACATGACATATATAAGTTAAGTTGGATAGGGTGCAAGAAGTGAGGGCAAAATGTGCACTGTTTGAACAATGTTGCAAGAAGACATCCACAAAAGGAAAGTTTACTTGAGGAAACAGAACATTACCCTGAATCAAAACATCAGAAGGAGGAGGAGATAGTTAAATGTTTTCTCTATATGGTATTAACTGGTCCATACACTCTGTTAACAGTTAACACTTTGCATCAGCATGATTGCTTCATGATTTTGTCTTTTCCCTTCCTACAGGTCTACCATTAGAGCTAGAGGAAGCAGCACTTGATCTCATGGCCTTCAAAGCTGCATGCCAGGACCCTATGGATTTCTATGGTCATCACAAGAATGTCAACCTTGTGAAAGCTGTTGCTGACAAACTTCTAGCTACTCTGGGAAAATCTGGTATGTATGGTATGAAGGATAAGCCCAGAGAAAGATACCAGCAATACAGACTGTAGTTAGTGTACCCTACTCTGAGAACCAATCTGTGCTTTTGTGTCATTAGCTCTGTAGGAATAGAGAAGAATAAAGCCATAGCTCCTTCATAAAGGGGTATATTAACAATATTGGGAGCTCTAGCATGCACACTGATGATTAAAGATTTAAATATCATCTGATTACATCACTGTGGTGTAGATGCTTTCACCAATAAAGGTAAAGAAAATGGTAGTTAGAAAAAGAAATAAAAAAGGTCTATCACCATTTCAAAGAACCAACTGTTTGCAAATTTTAATAACATTTCATTATACTTTTGTTTCTTTCAGCTAATGCACAAACTCCTCTCTTCAGTGACCGTGGCATTGCCTTTGGAACATTAGCACTGTGTTTAGAAAACTACGACTTCCCTCAAAATGCACTAAACCAGCTACTCCAGTTTAACAACTACGATCAACAACTTAATACAGTGCCTACTGGTAAGAATATTTTTTAATACATTACAGTCACTGGCTTGTATATGGTCTTAAGGAAACATAAAGCTTCTCTCTTCACAAAACCCACACATATGTGCATACAGTAACCTAAACAACACATTCACATGTATAAGTACAGTCCCTAGATCATTCAGCCACACAGTCCCATACAAACATATATTCTTCAACCCACTAAGTCACACATTCATTTTTATAAGTTCCATTTCCCAGCCCATGTTTGACAAATTTCCATAATAACACCCCCAAAGATAAATGCAGAGTCAGAACTGCATTTCACACATTTCCTTAAATAAGTGTATCCATTACATATAGTTCCATGGAAAATGTAGTTGATGACCTTAAACAACACCATATTCTAACTAGTATTTGCATTCTCCTATCCCACATGTTCCCATATCCATAGATAAGTACAGGTGCCAAGTGCATGCATTTTGCACAGTCCCATACAAAAGTACATTTTATAGTCGCTGCCTCAGTACACTGTAGATTCCTATAGGAAAGAGATGCCTGCAATGCCACTTCCCCACAGTATACCCCCTTGGTATGAACTATCTTAGGTATCACACTTTTCACATTCACACAGGTAAGAACATCTCAGAACCACAATGTCACTCATTCACACAAATAACTAAAAGCTCCAAATGTACATAAACATTTGCCTTAAGGAATCACTCCTTCCAACTCCACATATCATACACTGGCATAAGAAATTATAGGGTCCAGACAGACACATCATGCAGTCCTATAAGTTAGTTCAGTCTCTCAATCCCGAACATCTCACATTTCTAAAGAAAGATGAACTCAAAGACAAAAAAAAAATAATAGTCTAATACACTTTCATGCACCATCCAAAAAGATATAGACAAAGAAATGATGTGAGATTTGGAACTTTATGTCCACAAGAACCCTGACAAAATCTCAGCAGATGCTGAAAAACCTTCTTTCTTCTTCTTTTGGCTTTTCCCAGTTAGGGGTCGCCACAGCAGATCATCTGTCCGCTCATGATTGGTGGTGGAGTTTTACGGTGTCGAGTTTCTAGCCCGGCACTTAACCTTCCACAGAAGGCACACACACACTCACACCTAGGACCAATTTAGAGTGTCCAATCCACCTACAGCATGTCTTTTGGGATGTGGGAGGAAACTGGAGCACCCGGAGGAAACCAATGCAATGACAGGGAGGACATACAGACTCCGCACAGAAGGCACCCCAGCCAAGAATCGAAGTGGAGAACCTCTTGCTGTGAGGCAGCAACGCTAACCGCTGCACCACTGTGGCCACCCTACTGAAAACCTTCTGTAAGTAACCAAATAAGAGCGCAACTAATTAAAAACTTCATAAAGGGACTTGCATAAATATTAATTTTGTCAAAAATATGTATGTACCACTGCAAAATCTTAGCCAGTGCATGTATTTATAACAACCACCCAACCCAATTTTAGGGAAAAAAGTATGTGTCAGCAGTGTGTGTGTGTGTGTGTATGCATGTGAGACCACCAAATTTTTAACTCGTGGTAGTGCATATTACAGCTGTTTTTGGCAAGCAAAAACACAAAAAAGTAATGAGTTGCCCTTCTATTTTATCTTTTTTCATACATCTTCAGGGGTAGCATTTGTGGAGATGTGAACCTATTTTTTTTTTATTTTAGGTGAGTGGGGAAGGTAACAATATATATGTTTCCTCTCTTTTTTTAATTTCACCAAATCTTTTGGGTTTCTAATACCATGACAGGAATGAACCCCATTCCTAAGTCAGAGTACTACTAAAGATCATGAAATTAGAATTGTTTCACTCCTTGATGTCAGGCAAAAGTGCTCTTCGCAGCACCCGCAATGTGCTCAGTAATGACTCCTTCTGCAATTCATACAGTGTTACATGTATTGGTAGCATATTTAAATAAAATTCTAGACTTTTTTTTATTAGACCCATTACTCCTACTACTATTGGAACTGTCTGGGTATCTTTCTTCCACATTGCTCTCATTTCTGCTTGCAAATCCTGATATTTTATGACTTTGTGTCTCTGTGTACACCGGACACTGTAGTCACTGGGTGTGTTGATTTCAATGATCAGTGCTACTTTTGTCTTC
This sequence comes from Protopterus annectens, assembly GCF_019279795.1. Taxonomy (NCBI): domain Eukaryota; kingdom Metazoa; phylum Chordata; order Ceratodontiformes; family Protopteridae; genus Protopterus; species Protopterus annectens. Next base: position 1,139,508,875 of record NC_056743.1, on the reverse strand, counting down.
TTTTCCTGGACCACTATGTCTGGTTTTCTGGCATCTATCTTTTGTCTGAGTACAAAATGAAATGTCTGGATACGTGCATGGCTTCAGTGTTACCTTGTTTAAGTATGAATTGCAGTTTCTATTTCTTCTTTAACATTTGCTCAGTAATTCTATGCACGAAGGCTTGCTGCTTTTGTGATGGCTCTTCTAATGCATTCTCATTGCTCTCCACATAGCCCTAATACTTGGTGGTTTGAAATTTTCTAGGGTACTGCCACATTTTGACAAAATCTGCCTAATATGTAAGTCTAAAACCTTCTCTTTTAATAGACACTTTTTAGCTGCTGTCTTCAAGGTCTGAGGTCTTTCATCACTTACTCATTCCCTGTTTTGAGAACATTAGGTCCAGGACTACTCTTTTTCAGGTAGATTATAGTACTAATTTTTCTCCTAATTTACAGCAAGAAGGTTTTCACCTAGGTTTTGTTTTGTTATTTCTACCTTTTTTTGGTATGAGATGTACCTATCAAATATAACTGCAGTGATTAACATAAGAAAACATATATGATGCTACTAGCGATCATCTGTTTTCATTGAGCTGCACAGTCCCTTACTTTTTGACACATCATCGAGAAGTAGAAAAATCTAAGCTTCTGTGTAGCTGATCATTTTAATTTGAAAATAGACGTGTGCAATATTTCACTTTCTCTTGGTATAGACAACAGCTATTCCACTTTCCTACAATAACTGCCAAGGAAATCTGAGAAAAGCCATTACATTAATTAGTTGTGCTTACTCTCACAGTACCATGATGACAAACCTACAATTCTGTTACAGACACACTTTCCCTTGCCATTTTGGCTTCAACGTGCCTGGAGAGACGTGTAAGGATTAGTGTTCCACATAAAACCCCAGGACTGGAAAGTTTCCTGAAATCTGCAGTGAAGAAAGTTCTCTCACAAGTGCATTCATCTGGGATCATTGGAAACCTTGACAGTACTGCAATTGCTGTACAGGTAGGATAATGTTTGAAAATGGATAGTGAATATTGTTATAACTAAAACAATTTAAAAAAAAAAGAAATCAATGCATGTTGGTGTCAATTTGTAGCTGTGTTTTTTTTATAATTTATTTTTATATATTGCATTTTTGGTGCAAAGGTAATACAATTGTGTCCCAGATCTTTTTCAATAGATATATATATATATATATATATATATATATATGTATATATATATATACACACACACACACAAAACAATCCTCTGGTACTATATACTAATACATGTTAAAATATGAAAATAGCATAATACAAGACACAATTAAAAATAATATCAAGGTGACCAAGTATAAAGAGGAGTTTAGCAGTCCAAATGTTTAGTTAAGGAGTGTATGGTAATGTGTAAACATAATTTAGAAAGATTATTTTCTTCACTAAATAGGAGTAGCTGACAATGGAATTCCAGAAATTAACAAACTATGAGTGCAACTAACATAGTAAGTCACTTGTATTGTAAAAGATAAACCTCAGCATTTCAGGCAATAGATTCTGATTCTTAAAAAGTTGGGTTGCATGCTCCTAAGTCTGCCCTCCAACTTGTTCATGGGTGAGTTAGCTTTTATTGATAGCACATATAAAAAAAGTAAATAATCTTTGAAATGAGCTATATTAGCTAAATTTGTTATGAGTCCAGGGAAAGGTATTTAGTTTACTGGTTGTGCAGTCTTAAATATGTATACATGCTCACTACATAAGAAAAATTAAAGAAACGTGGTGAAAAAAATGAAGGTAGAACTACTGCAAAACAAATAAAGACTGGTAATATTCCTTTGTTTTTATCTGGAATTTCCTTTTGATTGCATTTCTGGGATAGCTGAGTAGCATCAGCATCTGTGTGATGTTTCATGATAATAACACAGGCAAAGACTGTTGATTCACTGATGCATTTTATGTTTTTGTAGGCTTTAGTTTTGAACTGGAGGTATTATCCTAAAGGTGCATTTGACTGCATGCCCAGTATTCACAAACTGCTACATGAAATCACACAGAAATCTTTCAAGAACACACTGGTGGCCTCACAAGTGGCTATGACCTTGGCAGGAAAAACCTATATGGACATAAACAAGCCTGCATGTCACCCAAAAGTACTCCTGGATGAAAATGGTAAGGAGTGGCTGTACATTTTAATATTTTCCCTTTTTTTTGAATATTGCATTGGATAATTATAATCCATTTTAAATAGTGTATAACAATACAATACAAACAAAGTTGAAATAATAACTGGTTTAACATCAATAATTGCTCAATCGCCCCAGTGAGACAGCTTGGTAACTTTTCTTTAATTCTGAGAGTGAAGCTTAAGATGTCTTAGCAATTTTCAGATAGTTAATTTCTGGTACTTGATCATCTTTGAGTCAGACTTTGTTCCATGTAGTTCATATCAAAATTCCAAGGCAATGACCTATACAGAATGATATAGACACTTAAGGATGGTTGCTGTTTTGTAATTTAGTGTAGTCTTTCACATAGATATATCAATCAATATCAGAGTGGATGGAGCTTTAACAATGCTTTACAGAAGAACTGTTTATTCTTCTTCAATATGGATATTCAATGACAGCTTGTAGCCCTGAATTTTATTCCCTTGGTTTTCATTTATAGTGTCTGATCCTGAGTAGGTTGCCTAACCAGTCAGTTTTCCTGGGTTACCTATGAAAAGATGCAGCTGTGTCTAGTATACTAACCAAGTTAAGAAATGAATAACAGAAACATAATAATAAAATGAATAAACAGAAAATAATCTACACAGACTAAAATTCATCAAGGTTCTAGAAAAAGCATTGCAAAGCATGTTTTGCATTGCCACCGGCCTATCAGTAGATGCCTAAGTTCACCTCATGGGACTCTAGAAAGGTCCACATAAGAACAACAGTGTAATGTGCTTGATATAGTACACTAAGCCACAAAATCAGAGGAATTTTAATGGGGAGCAGTTTTTAAAATCATTATGTTTATGTTTAGTCCAGGGTGTTCAGTGTATTGTACCTGGATTAGGGAGACTATGAAATGTGATTCTTTTTTTTTTGTTGTTTTGTTTTTTTCTCCCAGCTGCCTTGGCATCATCATCATCATCATCATTCCTGCCACCATCAGGGTTTTCTTGCTTGCCCTAACCCCTATTATCCCAGAATCCAGGGGCATCCTTGGATGTACAAAGTTCACATGATGTTGAGGTCACACATTACATGCACATCTGCACATGTATTTATATGTAGTTGCAGCATGTATGCAGCTTAGTGTGCACACATCCTTATTTCTGCATGCAACATATTGGCATAACCAGCCTCTGCAAGGAGGTCTCTTAATACAACTGTAAAACATGATAAGGTGAGTCAAAAATATCCAAAAAATAAATTGTGATTTAACCAAAAATAACGGCAATTTTTGAAATGGGTTATTACACATTAAAGCATTTTTGTAGTGGATTTTCCCACTATAACCCCAGTTTAAGGAGTTATGTCCCCACACCCCTGCTATGTATGTATATGTGTGTGTATGTATATATATATATATATATATATATATATATATATATATATACACATATAAATTCAGAAATCACTGTAACTCAAAATAAGAGAAGTATTCTGAGGTACCAGAACCTTAGACTCAGAATGTATTCCACTACTTTCTTACCTGTAGTTTGCTATTTAGAAGATCACAGTTATGTAACCTGAAATTTCAACAGGCATCCTACTAAGTGTAAGGCTTGGAGCAAATTGAGTTGTAGCTATCCCTCCAGAAAGGATAAGCCAGTAGTAACCACTCCTCCATGGCCCAAGTTAATAATGGAACTTGGGTAATCTGGCAAAGAGTCAGAGTCTATTCCTTTGGGCTGTGATGCCAGCACATGAAGAATTCATTATCAGGGGCTGTGAAACAGTTGCCATGCAAGATAGACTGCTCTGATGCTACAGTCAACCTAAATGTTAACCCATCAGCCTAGGTTAGAGATCAATCCCTGACACAGCTGTGGGAGGGTGGAATCCAACTGCTGAGAGGATGGAGATACAGATCAGTACAAGGAAGAAGGAAGTAGAATGTAGGGAACAACAGTCAATCCTGGGGTAGGAAGAATGGTGACACCAATAACTTACAGGATGGGTAGGGGAATTAAGACAATCACCACCAAGATTCATGTGAGCATAGGGAGGCTCCAGACAATATCAGTATGCAAGGAGAGCTCAAAGACACTTCTGGCTATGTACACTGATGGCTGCAATGTTGTTGGGAAGGTCAAAAGACAATTACTGGTCTTAAGGTGGGGGGATGATTATGGACTATCAATTCTGTGTCAGGGAAATGGGCTTGATGTTCATGCTACCTACTGGCAGTGGTGTATGAGTGTTGAGGGTATCTGAATGACGTAAGGCTGCTGGAACCTACTTCTACAGGTGTCCACAGTTTATACTCTGGTATGACAGTCTGCCAACAGTGGTCAATTTTAAGAATGGCATGCCTGCTTCTCACACATTCACTAAAGGTTATGTTATATGACCCCAGTGTACTGGAGCTGCAGAGGTGCAGAAGCAAAGGTGGCCAGGGTTTGATCTGTCTTTGTACTGGGACTCCCCATGACATACCTAATACTTTCTGCAAGCATGTAATAAGGGGGCCTACAGTAAATGTAAGATGGATTGTGAATCCCACTCAGAGATAAATAGTGTTAACTGTCTTTATGATGCACATAGTGCAGTATAACTGAAATCATTGCATGTAATTTCCACGTGTAGTGAGGTCCTGCTATGTACTACATACATTATGTATAATAAGAAACAAGTGTCCAGAGAAAATCTTCACAAAAATGCTAACAACATGGAAGGAGATATGGCATACCTCAACCACTGTCTAAACTCTTATGCAGAAAAGCATGATCATGACAAAGAATTTACTACAAAGTTTGATTAAGTACAATAGTGGATACCAGATATTGTCTGAGGTACTATAGTGGGAACAGAAAGTTCACTGTGACACACTCAAACAACAGCTCATGTGCAGCACTAAGGGATACAGACTATGGACCAGGTCTTATTCCTCAAATGCTAGTTAAGGTACAGCACAGAGTGTCCATGTACTGTTCCAGTGGTTCACATTATAAACATATACTGATAGATTTATAGGATGTATTATCTACCTCTGTGGCCTAAATCTCTAAATGGTGACTAAAATACTGTACTGGGAAGCATGAACCACTCCTATGGCCCGCATCATAAATATTATCTAAGGTACAGCACTGGCCGACAAAAGCCACTGGCTGCATCCACAAGTTAAGTGCCAAACGATGTGTGTTACTATGTGGCACAAACCATATAGGAGAACTCACACTCCAGTTTCAGCACTCCATCAGAATAAACCAGGCGTGGAATGTATACCATAAATAATAGCTAATAGAATACATTGGAAAATAGGGGAAAAAAATCCTAAGATTCATTTCCCAAATATGGAAATGGCACACTAGGGAGCATAAAGCTTTACTACGGCCTATACTATAATATGAGCTATGAAAGCTTGCTGGGGTCCTACATTGTAAACTTTAATTATGGTGTAATATAGAGAAGCAGAAATTTTTAATGAGATCCACATCTGAAACGTTAGCAGAAATGCCATACTTGCAGAACCTTTACCACACACACATTGGATGAAGTACAGCAGTGGTGAGCAGAAGAATCTGGGAGTTTCACAGACCAAACACAAGCACAAACTATGATATTGCAATCATGAAGTATTCCCAGGGCCATCTCTTCTTTCTCTGCAGTGACTACAAGGATGCACAAACCATTCTTACCACCCACACTACAAACACTGGTTGAGTGGTTATACATGAAAACTGAAACTCTTCAAATTCTGGTCATGGAGCACAATTAGAAAAGAAAAAAACATTCTTTTGGCTTGAACTCAAAAAAAATACCCAACATGCTGGTGAATAATCAGTTGAAAGAGAAAAATAAATCAGTTCAAGGGCAACAACCCAACTTAAGGTACTATATTGAAAAGCAAGAGCAATCATCAGAGCCTGCACCTGAAACAGCCAGAGGCCTGTAATGCACAGCTAGGAAACATGAAACATTCCTAACCCCACACTCCAAAGGTACAAGAATGGCAGAACCAGGGAAGTCAGAGTGTAGAATATCTCCTCACGATAGCTAAAGGCAGAAGGATGTAACTACTTTAAGACGAGAGTCAAGAAACAGTAATATGAAATTTCATCTTTTTTCCTCAGTCTCTTGTACCACTGATATCATTTCAGTCCTGGAATAATGTTGGCATACTTGATGAAGCCCACATTGTCTGGCTGAGAATGTGGGCTTCATCAAGTATGCCAACATTATTCCAGGACTGAAATTATATCAGTGGTACAAGAGACTGAGGAAAAAAGATGAAGCCCACATTGATAGCCAGACATTCTGAAAGGAACATGAAGCCATTTCCTGCCAGGCATTAAGAGTAGAGCACTCACATTTCCAGCTGTACATTATGAGTATATCACCTAAATTCCCAGACATGTATCAAGAGCGTATCACACAGTATCTAGCCATGAAGTATGAGCACAATACCCGACCCAAAAAATTTTGTTAAAATAAAATTAATAACAATTGTATTATAAATACTATCCCAAGGTGAGTATGAAAAGCAAAAAAGGCACTAAGTACAAAGACAGACACAAGGGAAAAAATCTCCAAATATAGGTTAAAGAAAAAATAACTGTAAAACAACATTAAGACAAAAAAACAACTTAGCTGAAGTACGCCCGAGCCAGTGAATCAAGTCTGAGCTCAACAAGTGGCAAATGAGATCTGAGGTGATGTTACTGCTAGTAGGGGATTATGGATAAGGGAAGGAGCCTGAACTATAGGTGCAAAAGCCTGAAGTGGCTGAAGTCAGATCCGAGGTTGAATCAGAAGACCCATCAGGCAGTATGTGTCATAATTTTGGAAAGAGGTGCTATGTCTGTCAATAATATGCCACAGTTTAAGTAATCAGTGAATCTTCTATACTTATTTTACTGTTTTCTTTTGTTGCAGTAACTCCAGACACACTAGATGTCAATGTATAAAAGACAAAAAAAGGACAGCTGAAGACTGGGCAGATGGCACAAGGAAACACAAGTCAGATTCCTGCACAACTGAACCTACAACAAATCTCAAACATACATGACTACCCTTTCTACAAACATGCTAGCATCAACAGCAATGTTTCTCACTTGTTGTCTGTATTATATATTAAGTAGAGCTGACAGTGCCAAATAGTATTTTATGATTCTTTTTCTGAAAATTATATGAGAAATGACTGAGCCTACCTTCAACAAATGACAGAAAAAATGCAGTAATTAATAAAGTCTTCCTTGCCAATGTAGAGCCATCATTTCAATCTTCTGCTGTAAAGCTGCATTTCATTCTTCAAAATGTGGTATATGTAAAGCAAATACCAAATCCAGATTAAATGAAAGTTTGTGATGTTGTTAATTATTTTGTTTTTCTCTTGGACGTTAAATACCACAAGGATGATCATGTGTAGATTTCATTAGAGAAACTGTAGCTCTGGGCATTAGATATTTCTGAAATGGAAGCAGATTTTCCTTTAAATACATTCCATTGTCGTTACAACTGATTTTTTTTAAGTAGAAATGTGTGCGGCACTGATACTAGTCATGGTTCTAGAAAGCTTGTATTTTTGTCCATTTTGCAACTTACATTCATTGTGTTTCATGTAGCATGCTGTTTGTGAATATTCATTTCACTCTTTGGTTTAATTGTCAGGGTAATAAATTAAGCAAGCATAACACAATATAATTCAGTTACATTATTTGTTTACCTGTTACCTCCTTCAAAAACTATTCATTTTTTTGGGTATATAACATAACATAAATCCTTGTCATAATCATCATTGCTACAACAACAATCTTATGTTCTCTTTTTGGACTCAATCTTTTTCACACACATATACTTAAAATGAACAGAAGAGGTAGAGTTTTTGTAGATATTTTAGGATTCATACTCTTCTGTTGGTGATGATATGGAGAGAAAGGGTAGGATGAAGAGTTTCTTTGTGGGAGTGAGTTCAGTAATTTGATGAACAAGGACTGAAAGGAAAACATTTTGTATAGAGAAATTTTGAGAAACTTTGTGTGTTATGACCTTATAGTGAACTTTTATACGAAGATGGCAAATTAAGTGACTAAAGATTCCATGATGAATTTAGTGGTCCTTTTACAATGAGGGATTATCTATGTCTGAATGAGGAAAGCACTGTCAATATCAAAGGAGAGGAAAGAGGAGGAAAACCTGTATACCAATACTAGACCTATTATTGCAATTATGCATATGTAGGTATTTTTGTTAAACTGCTCATTGTGAGATTACAGGGTCTCTGGGAGAACTGTAGGGAAAGACATGTAGCAGCTACTTTGGATTTCTGCTGGATTTCATGGATTAGGGTGGAAGGTAAACATTTTCAAGGAAGTTGACAAGTATTAAATGTATATAGCCCCTTTGATTTGTAGAATGTGGATTGTATAAGGTGCCAAGTGAAATTGATTTTGGGAGTAAGTTTATAACCCTTATGCAAATCCAACACTGCAGGCTACAGTTTGTGCCCTGGATTGTGAGACTGGCTTGAGGCAGGAGTGCCCATTCTCTCTCCACTTTTTGTTGCTGTTAAAGCATTGATGACAGGGAGAGTGATAACTAAATCAGATGACAGGAGTGAAAGAGGGAAGACTAATTTTGTAAATATGTTCAGTGATAACTTTAAGGCTTCAACTTTGTAAGGAACTTGGTAATTCAGGAAAGTACTTGAATGATCGCATCCAACTGAAATATATCTCTACCACTGATTCCAATTGCACATATCATATCAAAAACATTTTTTACTAGGACCTCACTCTACCTAACATATGTACTCAAACTCCATTGTCATCTAACACTTGATAAAGAAGAAATCCCTCAAAATAGTACACAGTGGTCTTGAGCTATTACAGTTTTCACAAACGCAGTTTTCTCTACCAGTCATATTCTCCATGCTACCTTTATAACATCCCACAACATTTTTTATTTCTTTGTGTCTGTTTACCAGTGTAGCCATTTCAACAATAGCCTAGGATGAAAATATTTATAACATGAGACTTACACATTTTCAATGATTAATACATTGTTGGTGTTTATAAGGCAGTGTTAATTCATCAAAAAGGACAGCATATATAAAATATGTACACATCTGAATATTTCACAAATATCTTCACAGAAATCCAAAAATATTTATAAATGCTAGTACATGTCGTAATACAAGTATAAATAGAACAGAGGATATACAGACAATTATGAAACAGATAACAGAAGAGAGTTGATGAATACAGGGAACAAACATAAACTGGAGATGTACAAAAAGCAAGTGAAGAGGCTGGAAAGGAGTAAGATATAGTAAATAAGGGAATAAATGATGATAAAAGGTGGGGATATTACGGTGAAAGGAGTGAACAGGTTGTGACTTAGAAGACAGTCTTTGAGAGAACCAAGAGTATGAGTATAAGCCCTCACAACATTTATGATCTGGGAATTTCAACCCTTTGGTTCTTCAAGACAGGCTTTCATGATGTGCAAATTTCTATTTACCTTGGTAGCATAATAACTCTAAAACTGATCTGGTTCATTACTGAATACATATATGATTGCAAGGCCATGTTCTGATAGTCATTACATTATACAGCTACATAAATAAAATAACCAGATAATGTTCTTTCTGTTTCTGCAGTTTATACTAACTTTGCCAAACCCCTTGACACTTTAGTACAAGAAGCTACTATAAGCAACTTACTGAAAAAATATACTAGCTTATTAGAAGTACAATGGATAAAAAACTGTCTGTTCTTTAGAAAACAAAGAATGGATGGACAGTTACCACATTTTTTAGTGTTTCTTGTGCTCTTCTAAATGATTCAGTACCAAACCCTCTGTTTTTTAATTATGTTTAGTTCCTAATCTAATATGAATGCAGTTTCTGGGTGTTGAAACTGTAAAGTACAGTTGCATATTTTCTAATAGATCATCACTGCAGTAGTTTACGCTGTGTGGATTATGGCATGCCTAGCATATGACTACCAACCACCTTTCAAAGTTCAGGACACCCTCCATACCATACCCCCCTAACCACTGGGTGGATGAAACAGAGGCACATAAAAGCAATAAGTTAGGGCACTAAAAGCTTCAGAGCATTTTTGCCTCAAAAATGGAGGCCACAGCCCTGAAAGGTGCAACAGTGATCTACTAAAACATCCATGTTATGATAAGTTTAATCACACAACTGTATTAAGTTCAACATTACATCATCCAGCACAGTGGCATAGAGGGATAAATCCCTAAGTATGGTTCAGGTGACCTAAGTTTGATTAGCATCTTAGGCGTCTGAGGTGCTCGCAGGGAGGGATGAGCATTCCCATCCCAGGAAGTAGGGTGTTCACCAATGACCTTTCCTAATGGGAGGGGTATTCCAATGAGGGAAGCAGCCCTTGGATGAGATTTCAGAACATAGGGGATTTGTCAGGGTATGGGAAGGACATATAGCATACCCCCATGGAAGTAGTTCCCCAGACCCCCAGGATGCCCCTTAAGCTTCATTCCAGTTCTATCCTGCCCAGAAAGTCCAGGAAAGAAAAGTACAGTTGTGTAAGTCTTACTTGTAACAGCAGATGTTTGAATTTCGCACTGCCTCAGTGACATATGGGTTCTGTGCCTGCACAAGCCCACACTGGCAGCTTTCCAAACCTCAGAATCCTCTCCTCTGACTCCCTGTGCTAGGGATTTGGCTAAATCACTCCCATCTGAGGAATCCCAACCCTCTCACAGCAAAGTCAGTTGTTCATGCTTTTAATGCTATGTAGGATAAACTAAGAAGAACCAGAAGAAAGAATTGCCTGAAACCAACATACTTAAAACCAAACAAAGAAAAACACCAACACAAATAACCAAAGCCAACCAACAACACAACAAAGTTGGATGCCATCACACTATATATACAATATGTGGGATGGTGGGTGGGTGTTGCCACTGAGGCAGTGTAAAATTCAAATATGTACTATTACAAGAAAACAGGACTTATGCAACTGTACTATGTTCATTATTCACACTGCCTCAGTGCCATATTGGTAGATTTCCTAAGCGTAACATGCCTGGGATGAGGAAGGATAAGGATCCAGAATGCCCTGGAGAATGGTCCTCACAAAGTCTGCTCTGGAACTTGAGAAACACTCCAGTTTGTAGTATTTTGTAAAGGTATGAACAGAGTACCAGTTGCTGTCTGTAGAATGCTTCTTGAGTCCACTCCTTTCCAATATGCCATCAAAGAGGATAAGGCTCTAATGGAATGTGCTCTAACCTTGCCTAGAATTGATTTACCATGGTGGGAGTAACAAAAAACAATAGCAGAGGACAACCAATGAGCAATCATTTGCCTAGAAACAGGCTGACTGCTTTTATCTCCAGTAGAGGAAATAAACAGCCGTTCGGCTTTGCTGAAGGTCTTAGTTCTGCCAAGGTACTACCTGAGCTGCTCTCCTTTGTTTTTAGGTTCCAGTAAGAAAACTTGGAGATTGATAGTATGCTTCAGGACAAATTCAGAAATAAACTGTTGGCATGAAAGAAGGATTAATGCATAAAACAACCCTTTCTGTGTGGAAAATCAGATAAGGTTTGTCTACTATGACAGCTTGCAGCTCATAGACACGTTTTGTAGATGCTTCAAAGCAATGAACTTTAAATCAGCCTGAAAGGCACATTCAAAAGGAGATAAGGTCTGTTTTTCAAGAACAAAGTTGAGATCCAAAGGAGGAGGAATTTGAATTTGAGGGAGTCTCAAGTGCAACACTTCTTTCATAAACTGTTTGACCCCCCAAAAAGAGATGAAATAGGGGATCCAGGCAAGCTGAAATGGCTGCACAATGCACCTTGTCAGACATCAAATATTTAAAAATCAGAGGAGTAGACACTATACTGAGCTCTCTGATATCAGTTAGGCACCACCTGCAAAACATCTTCTACTTGTAAAGATAAGATTTTCAAGTTGCAGGTTTTCTTGCCTCCTTCTATACCTGCTGCACATCCTCTCAGAACAAGTGCTTAAAAGATATCAAGACAGAATTAACCAGGCTGTCAGCTGCAATTTCTCTATGCTGGGAGGCACCAGACACCTCTGACACTGTGTGAGTAGATCAGACTGTGAGAAAGCTTGTGGTAATTTCCCCTTGGCTAATTCTATTAAAGAGATGGCCAACTTTGCATGGGCCAAAAGGGCATCACCACAGTGATCTCTGGTAAGTCTTTCTGACTCTTCAGACGTACCTTGGATATCAGTGGAAAGGACTGAAATGCATAAAGGAACATTCCCATCTAAGGGAATGAGAATGCATCTGCCCTTCTAGCATGGCTGCAAGTATGTATCAAACAAAATTTTTTCCAACAATCTGCCTAGAAAGGAGGTGAAAAGAACAATTTGAGGTGTTCCCCACATCTGGACCAAATCCTGGCAGACCTCTGTCCTGAGTTTCTACTCATGAAGGTCTACTCAGGATCAGCTTAGTCTGTCTGTCACTAGGTTTTGTTCTGATGGGATGCATGAGGCCTGAAGCATCAAGGAATGCTGTAAGGCTCGTTCCCAGGTCATTAATGCCAACCAGCAAAGAAGGTTTGACCTTGTAATCCCTTGCTTGTTCAGATACCACATGACTGTGATGCTGTCTGTTTACAATAAAAGGGGAATGGGAGACCATAAGTGGTGAATAACTTTTAAGTCCTGAATTACTACTAACATTTCTTATAGGTTCATAGGTTTATATGCAAGTACCAGGCTAGCTGCCCTTGTGGGCCTTTTTAATTCTAGCCAGTTTCCCTTTTTGTGTCTGAATGTATTCCTGTTTACAGCCTCACATTTTCATTAAGAAATCTGTCCTATACATCAATACCTTCTTTGTGGTAAAAGGACCTCCTCGTATTTCTTCTGAGGCATTTGTATCTTGTTTCTCATAGGTTCATAAGAAAGTACTATGCTAGCTGCCTTTGCAGGCCATTTTAAGCCTAGCCAGTTTCCTTTTTGGTGCTCAAAATGACCTATCTCATTTGGTTATAGCTTTGCCTTTCCCATGCCATGGTTTAGAATTATATATCGTCCCTAATGGATATAACTGGGATCATACCATAGATAATTTGAAGGGATCAATGCATGGGATAAAGCATTCAGGACCTGCAACTGTCACTTAGTTGTACAGTGGGCAGTCCCGGGGTAAAATTTCTGTTTCTCGTCTATAGATCTAAGTTGCACTTGAAAATAGACAGGGTTGAACTTTGTTTTATGTGGATGGGGAGTCTGTTCCATAGCAGCACTATCTTTTGTGAAATATACCTGTCCCTCCAAACCATTCTGTTGATATTGCAGAAGAGGTTTATATCCTTAGACTAAGTATTTCTGATGCTATTTGACTTGCTGATGTGCAGCAAATCCATCAGTAATGGGTCGGAGGATGCCTTTGTATGCTAGACAGAGGTCACCTCTTAGCAGTCTGTAGGATACTGAGTATGGTGAAAGGACTTTGAGTTGGTCCACGTAGGACATGTTGTTTAGGCCTTGTATCCATTTAGTATGGTATCCTTCTGATGTTTATGTGCTTTGTAGCATCTGAGGGACCATGTTTGCCTTGCACTTGAACTCCCCTGCAGACTGCTTCTAATGCAAAATCTGATGATTCAGTTTGGACTGATTAAACTGGGGTATGGAGGGAGATGAGTAGGTCTGCATTGAGAGACATCTGATTCCTCCAACACCGTAAGTCTCACTTCAGAAATTCCAGCACTGATAACTGGAACTCTAAGGGATGCAGGTGCAGGGTCCAACAATTTTTTTAAGTACCACTGAATCTTTCTCATAATGGAGTCTGGCCAGTGGTATCATAAAGATCACTGATGCCATAAAGCCTAGAATTTTGAGAAATTCTCTTGAGAATTTTTTTTGTGAAAGTGTGAAACAGGACTTTTACATGTACAACTTGAAGTTTGGAGCAATTGGAATGTGATGATAAGCATCCTGCATATCTAAAGTCACCATGAAATAGTGGTCTGGAAGAAAGGGTAGAACCATGTGCAGGGTGAGCATTTTGAAACTGAGTACCTTCAAAAAGAAATTTAGATATGACAAATCTAACACTGGTCTCCATGGCAACTCCTTTTTGGGTACCAAAAATATTCAGGTATACAATCCTTTTCTTTTTGTTATGCAGGAACTGGTTCTATAAACCTTGCTTGCAACTTATGAAGGAGTTTCAGAGAAAACAGATGTGTCTTGTCTGACAAATGCAGGGGGTTTCCCTGAAGGGAGGAGGATTTTCTGTCCATTGCCAAGAATATCCTCACTGAATTATACTCAACACCTCATTGCCTAAAACTATTTGTGGTCAGGCTGCTGGGTTGAACAAAAGTTTGCGGGAAGGGGAAAAGGGAAGAGGGGCAGGAGGAAGGGACTAGAAGCCTTGAGCCATGGCATAGTCATTCTTTAGCAGGGTAAAGATCTTTTTTTGGGGAACAGAACCCCTATCATTTGGTTTGGAAATATTATCCTTCTGCCATATTCTCTTGGTATAGTGACACTTGTTAGGCTGAGATTTTCACTTTTAAGCTGAATGCCTTGTTAGAGAAGAACCTGGGAATATGAAACGTTCTAGATACCCCATGCATCTATTTACCTCTATCATCGCATTGTTAGAGCATCTAGGTGGAAGCAGGACTAAACACAAATCCAGAACTTAAAGGACTGTTCAAAATCTCACTTTTTAAATCCTCAGAAAAAATTCTGATTATATAACCAAGCATACCTTCACAATACAACAGAAGAAACTGCATTTCTGGAAATTGTGCCTGCACCTTCCAAGATACTACTCAAAGCATGTTTTGGCATGAGTCACATTAGAAAGAATCTCATTCATATAACATTTCTGTTCAGCAGGCAAATATGAAGAAAAGTCATATAATCTGTAAGTACATTGCAAATTAAATTCACACATAAAGACCTGACAATTTAAAATTTAAACACTAAACTACTAGAGTGAGCCAACTGTTTTCCCTGAAATTCTAACCACTTACCAATTTTATTCAGCACTGTAGTGTAAGAAAAAGCAAAGGCCCTCTTGTTGGAGTTGGCAGTTGGAGAAAGCATAGATGTGTCAGCTGACAAATGAGCAAAAAGAGATGCAAGATTAGAGCATACCTTGTATTTCATCACAGCCTTTTTATGAACTGATTCACTAGCCAAAGTTTTTTTTTTTCATGCAGTTTTATATACATCTTCTAAGGAGAAACAGCAAAAACATTTAGAATCTCATCTTCAATAAGATCATATACTTTGCAAATTGCTGATATAGCTCCAGATTGTTTCCAGTCAAATACATCTCTAAACCTAACTAGCATCTGTGGAAAGGTGAACATCTGCTTGGGATTTTGAACGTGTTCATCTTCCTAACAATAATACTGGATGGACTCAGAGTGCTCACTTTTGTCTGCATCAAAGTCCCTCAAAAAATCTGCAATCATAGACTAATCTCTAAAGAAGGTATCCCCATGGCCATTCTGAATAGTCTCCAAGATAAGCTGACTGCAAAACGTTCTTAACTAAGGAAACCACATCAGTCATATACATGGTAATAACTGACTGTTTGCATAGTGGTGAAGATTCTGTTTCTTCTTACTGCGAACTACACTAGTGGATAAAATATCTGGGGACAGAGTATTATACCTGGCAAGTGGTCTCTTACCGCAGACATCTCCTATATCTAAAGGGTTTGGTTCTTCCATACTTGAACCAGGTACTGGAATAGCCCCAGAGGATCTGTCTGATTCTGTACCACAGACAGCTGCAGGCCTACACCAGAGGGTGACAAAGTAAAGGGCAAATGGTCTGCAGGCCAGCGTAAGGCAAAAACAGATTCACAAATCATAGGTTGAGGCATATTTTGTTGAGTTTTTCTTTTTAGGTGCAACTGAATTGGATTAGTGGGGGGTGGCCAACTGGCCATATCAGGATCTGTCAAGCTGGGAAAAACACAAGACAGAATATTACACTAGAACTATTAAGGGCCAATTAAGGTCAGCAATAAGAGAAAATATAAACTATGTCCCTACACAGCAAATAGGGCTAAACTGCATGAAATATAGCAGAAACAGATTTAAATGTGCTAAGACTTGCTCCACAGCCTGCACAGTACAGTAAACATAGCACAAACAGTAACAGTACCAAGTAAAATTCATTTGTCCAAATAGTGTAAAAAATAAAATATATGCCCTTAAATAAAACAGAAACCTTTTAAAACAACACAAAAAATTTGTTAGAGACTCCCTCATCATAAATGAAAAAAAAAATCTCCACAGAAAAAGGAAATAACGTAATTTGCTTTAAAATTGTGAAGTAATGACAACAACTGCTATAGCAGTGTTAATTCAGAAGTGAATATTATATAAATCAAGGAAAAAAAAGTGTAAAATGCATTATTTTCCTGTCAGGACTTCAAAATGAAGCAGATAAATAACAGACCTAGAATAAAGCAGTGCCTAGTTTTCTACTGATACCATGGAACTTCAATTTCCCAGTGCAAGTCATAAAATACTTTTGAAAAGTCCTATAACTGCTTAAAAAGAGTATTAAGCATACAAACCACACAGAGCTAAGTTAGAATTCCCAGAGCAACAAATATAGATATATAGATTTTATATATACATATATATATATATATATATATATATATATATATATATATATATATATATATATATATATATGGAAATCCTGGCCACCATTAGAATTGCAGAATTTGTGCAGTAAGCTTGAGAGAGCAAAGGTTTGGGAGCAGTAATCCTGAATAATGAGAAATCAGATCCAGAACCACAGCCAGCTGTCTGTGTGGATGAAAAAAGTGAGACCAAAGAAAGGGAAAACAAATCTTTTGGGGTCAGAATGAAGCAATTGAGGATGACAGTCACTTTTACAGTGGGTTGCCTTCTGAAACAAACTTGATTATCAAGGGCATTGGAGATAGGCATAAAGGAGACCCAGAGCCAAACATGCAGAAGAGCATCCCTTGGCGACTGTCTCTTAGGATGGATCAGGTCATAAAAGCTGTTACACTTTGTGTTGGACAGAGAATCAAAATGAACGCAGCATGGAGTGCACCAGCTACTGAAAATCTGCTCCACTACACTGGAATTCAGGGACCACTCATGAGGCAGAAGAATGTTCCTGCTCAAAATGTTCACCAAACTGTTGGATCGCCCTGGAATTTGCATTGTGATCAGAAATCATTGAGAGGACAATGCCTATTGCCAAAATCCCATGGCCTCTTGGCAAAGGATAGGATCTAGCTCCTCCTTGCTTGCTCAAATAAAAGACGACGAATGTGTTGTCAGTCTGCATGGCAATTATACCCTTGGTGAAATGGTCCTAAAATGTCTGCAATGCTAGAAGAGCTGTCTACATTTCTAGGACACTGAAGTGAAGCTTGGTCTCGTATCTAGGCAGGTACCTTAGAGAGTCTTCCTCTCAAATTGCCCCACCACTCCAGAAGGGTAGAGTTATTAGTCATCCTGACGTCAGGATGGGAAAAAACAAATGGCCTTTCTGCTATGACCAGGAGGGACTCTTAACCACCATGGAATGTAGAGGCGACAAACTCTTATCACAGGCATTGAAAATTCCATGGATGAGTCAGATAGGACCATTCAGCTGCTACAGTCCACTGTAAAACCCTCATGTGGAATCTTGCAAGAGGTACTAGACAAATAGAAGCTGCCATATGCCCAAGAAGATGAAGTATTCAAGTGGTAGAGGGTTTGGGAAACTGTAGAATGTGAGATGCCCATAGACAAAGTAAACTTATTCTTGATAAAGATAGCTTGGCTGTCTGACTGACCATACTCACATGGCAACTAATAAATTCTAGTACTCGAACTGGTTCCAGAGAGGATTTTTCATTATTCACTGTTATGCACAACAACAAACATAGCTGGAGTAAGGAATCTAAGGCCTTGATGAAGAATGCCTTTGTGAAAGTGATGAGAAGCCAATCGTCCGGGTAAAGGAAAACTTGGAACCCCTGCAGTCTAAGCCAAGCTGTCACTACTGCCATGCATTTGATGACTGGCCCCCCCCAGCCAAAGGCACAGGAATCTACCGGAGTTCCTCATTATCTTTATGTGATGATAGGCATCCTTGAGCCTGAAACTGATGACTGAACCCCAGCCAAAAGCGCAGGAATCTACTGAAGTGCTTTGTTATCTTTATTTCATGACAGGGATCCTTGTGATTCACCAAACACTTTTAGTCATACTGCCTCAGAAGTGGTAGAATGGACTGTATCATGATCATCAGGGATTTGGTCTTTTTGACAAAAGATTTCTGCTTGCTGAGATCCAGAATGGATCCAAGGTCCTTCTTTTTCTTCTGTGCCAAAAAGAATCTGGAATAGACCCCAGATCCTCACTAGTCTGGTGGGACCTCTTGGATGACTCAGTTGACCAGCAGTTTTTGGATT
The DNA here is from genome assembly GCF_019279795.1 of Protopterus annectens. NCBI lineage: Eukaryota > Metazoa > Chordata > Ceratodontiformes > Protopteridae > Protopterus > Protopterus annectens. Next base: position 1,139,490,282 of record NC_056743.1, on the reverse strand, counting down.
TTCACTGCTGCGTCCCTTATCTGGTGGGGTGGAACATCTGAAAGGGATTTCTGGGAAACATTTGGATAAACAAAAAAAGGAATTTTATAACTTCTGGACATGACTCTCAACACCCATGGGTCTGAGGTGATGGCTTTCCAAACTTTTGGGCGGGGAGCCAAGTGACTCTTGACTGCCTCTAGAGTGCAGCAGCTGGGCAACTCTGCGGGGGCACTATAAGGGCCTCCTAAGAACCCCTGTGGAACCTGTAGTTCTACTGACCGCCCCTTCTATGTAGGCAGCGTCCATTATGATTGTCCTGTCTGCCACTGGGAAACCCTTTACTAGGAGAGTTCTGGAAGGATTGTTGTATTTTACAAAAAAAAAGATGCTTCCCACTCTGCTTATTCCTGAAGAAGGACCACTGAGGGATCAAAATGAACTCTGACAGTAGACAGTGTCTTTTGTTTCAGTTCAGTCCTAATCGGCATCTCCTTCAACTTTGGGCAAAATAGGAAGGAACCATCAAAAGGTGTATTAACAAAGGATGCTTTGAAACAGTCCACAAAATTGCATAAACACATCCATGCATGATGGTACATAACAATGCCAGTACCTTCTGCATAGGATGTCCCATTGGATATGGACTGCATAACTGACAATTGAACCTCCAGAGCCTTCTAAGTCTCCAGTGGCTGTTGAGTCTTGACATTTGACACTTCACACAGCAGGTCTCTCTGAAGCCTTATCCACTGAGCAAGATAATTCAGTACATGTAAGGCAAAGGTGCCTGAAATGTAAGCATGCTTTCCAAAATGGTCCAAGGTCCGAGATGTCTTCTTGGGTGGATGGACCGAGAAACTCTCCTTGGAGAGGTCTTTTTCAATGGTAACCAAAATCACGATGGCATCTAGAGCTGGACCCTTACATCAGTGGGGTCTGTCTTTAGGAGAGGCCAAAATTTTGTCTGGTTTCTAGAGGATCATTTACACCACAATGGGTTTTCTCCAAGTCCTCCAAGACATCAGTTCTATAAGACTGTCTGTAGGGGGGACCACCCAGGACATGAATGGACCTGCACCAAAGGCCTCCAGAAATACAGCCTCCTCTGGGGAAGGGGCTTCTGTGGTTCAACTATGCTGTCTTAGCAAATCCATCAGATAACAAAAGGAGGCATCATCAAGAGGGGAACTGGGAGAAGCCTCCTCTTCATCATGGTCAGTATCCTCAGTGTGAGATTTCTCATGGGAATTCAAGTATTTCCTCTGCACTTGCTCTTACTTTGCACCTTCCTGGATGGGGAAGTGGGAGGAGACACAGAAGAAGTGGAGGGCCCTGAATGATGTTGAACATGGGGATTCACAGGCACAGGCTATTCCAGAGGTAACTGATATAGATCAGCAGGCCTAGAACAGACAGATTGGGATGGATCCAAAGAAACTGCCAAAACTCCCATCTTCAAATGGAAGAGGATCCTCTCCACAATGTTAAAGGCTGAAATGGAAGCTGGATGATTAGACCTAGCACTATTCATATCCTTAGACACAAGCAAGACACAGGTAACTGGAACCGACTTGATTGTCTCTGATGCAGGGACCAGAGCTTAGATGTAAACAGCCAATGCACCCAAGGACAAGGACAACTCCAAGAAATGGAAAGCCAACCCCAATGCCAAGGAACCAGTCCCAAAAGCCTGGCCCCAAGGAGCCCCCAGATCTGACACTGCCAGAGTTCAGAACATCAAGGATGGGGTTGGCACCTAAAGTGACCATTCCATCAGCACCAGCAGGACAGGTCACCACAGCTAGACTACACTACCCCAGAACAGATAGAACTAAGGGAAAAACAAAAATGGGAGCTAAAACCTCAGACCTCAGGGTCAAGGAGGCAGGAGTACCTAACTAGATCTAAGCCTGCAGGAAAAATCACATCAGCTGTTCTAGATCTGAAGGCTCGAGTCTCCTGACGACCTGGCTGACCTAGACAAAAAGGCCATTGAAAGCAGCTTGGATGACCGCTTAGTGGGTTGTAGGATCTGAGAAACAGATCTGAAAAGGGGAAGACTGGCTCTGAAGGGGGGAAGAAGTGATAGAGCAGAAGGGTGACTGCAGTCTGCTTGAGGAAGCAGTGAGGTCTTTAGCTTGAAAGGGGCTGGGTATGGTGTGAGTTGGGGAGTTAGAATACTGCGATAAATGCAGTACTGGAGATTGGGAAGAGTTGGCACCAAAAGACCTGAAGGGATCAGAGCCAGAGAGGCCTACGGGTGATATACCTTTGTCTCTAGCAGTTCCTCTTTAGATGTGGATAGTCATTTCCATCCCTCCTGCCCTTTTTCATTGGACTTAGGATCTTTGTTCTTAGCTATGTCCTTCTCCCACTTGCCAGTCTTCTTACTAAGGAAGGAAGGGGAGGAAAAGGCAGAAGCTGGTTTTAGCAGGGCCTTTACTACCAGCTTAGCCCATCATTCATTAATAGCATGAGAACCAAACATGGCACATGCCTGACAATCAATTTTCAAATGGGCAGTGCCCTAACAATACACGCATTGTCGTGGGTATCCTGAGAAGATAGTTTATGTATAGGAGACACATTTCTAAAACTCTGAAGTCTTAGAACTATCCAACTTAAGGGTAAAAACGGCACACTATTACACAGAAAAAAATACCTATTTACATACCTAACAAAGCAGAACAACACAACAAGACAAAAATTGTAACTGCTAATATATACCCCCTATATCTAATAACTAGTAGCGACTATGAAAAAAGTCTTTGTACAAACACAATCTAAAGAATTACAAGCAGTGGTACTCTCAAGGGAAAATGGGCAAAGATGGGAATGGCAAAACACATCACACACTTAGAAACTATCACAGAATAACAAAGCTATCACAAAACACCCAACAATCCTAACCTGAAAACTATCTAAATAAAGGTAGAGGAAAAATATTAGAAAAGGCTAGTCCACAATTCCAAAAGGATACTTGTTTGTAGAGCTTGTTATCCTTGATCCCAACACAATGGCATCTGGGGAGAGGGTACTACAGTAGGGGCTTATGGGTAGAGGAGGCAGAGTTCTGGGTCTTAAGATTCTGAGTATGGCTAGTGTGAGATCCAATAACCTACCAGTTGAAAATGGATCTTCCCTTGCCTTCTTATCTCCCTTCCTCCACCCTATCTCCCTGCACATACCCTCACTCAATTATCTGAAACAAGAAACTCTATCTCTTTGGCAACCATTGGCTACTCCATCATTGACAAACCTCTAAGCCCTTCAGTAATTATGAAAATATAAGTACACTTCCCCTTACTCACTGGCTACACTGTAAACCACCAAACCCTGTACATGCCCCCAGCTAAGTTACCCAAATCACCTACCTATCCTTTTGCATCACAGCAGTTCCTTCTCCAAAATTAGCATCACTAATACTGCATTCTTCATACCATCCATTCTCTGAACTTTTAACAGTTAATGCCCTATTTGCCACTTCTCTTTTTCTCTCCTCCTCCTTCTCCTGCAGCCCAAGCATTTTCAATGCCCCTATAACTACCTCATGGAATGCCAGAACATATCCATCCTCCTTAACTGGATGAACCCCTTGACTTAGTCATCTACTGCCATACTGGATCCTCAGTACTATACCCTTGCCATAACCATCAGTGTTGATCAATATCTACAGTACTACAGTGTATCGAGAAAACCCAAGGGACACTCTTAGTTTATTCTTTCAGGTATCTACCAAATACAAATATAGACAACAACTTCAGGTACTTTTCTTCATGAATGTCACATAGAAGGCATCACCCATTTTCCAAACTTCTTGTCATGGCATTCTATCATTCTTTTTTTTTCCTTCAGAGACCACCAAATATCCTTTGCAGTATCTGCACCGTAGCCCTGAAAAGTATAAATAATAGAAAAATAAGACAATATATACAGTACCCAACTCAACAAACAAACACATTTTCAGTGGCCTCAGTACAAAGAAAACTGACAACCTCAACAGTTTAGCATATATCCTATACCCCACACCTTCCCCTGTTAGTTAAAGCTGCTTCGTTTGTCTCCTTTTTAACCTATAACAAAAAAAACCTTAATATTTAAATACCTCACAGTGAAAGTTTTAAAGAAAATGTACATCTTATTTTAATCTTCAGTAAGATGTTAGGGCAAATGTTCTTATTCAAAATTTAGTCTTCATAATAGAACCAAATGCATATGCTCTCATCCTTTCTTCTTTCACCTTTAAAATCTTATCAACAGCCCTTTAGCTGAGACAACTGTTCTATAGTTAACTATAACCTCACCTTCCCCTCCAAGCTGTCTTATCTGGAGGATACAGCAGCAAGTCAATATAAGCCTCCTTCCAGTCAAAGTATATCCTTCATTGTTCATAGCAACAGAAAAGCAGTTGCTATCTTTTGAAAAATATTAAGTATATAACAAGCTAAGTTACAACCCATACTGCATGGTTAGTGAAACACACCACATACCACAACTTGGTCTCTTTTACAGCTAATGATATCTTATTCCTAATTTTGCTTAGTTATAACTGCAACCCTGACCTTGATTAGATTCTTTTATTAATCTCCTCCCTTCATTTTTGTTGCTTCCACATTGGCTACACTTTTCCCTACTAACTGATCAATCCTTTGCAGCTATTCCCAGACTTGTATAAGATCAACATTGCATCAAGAACTTCTTACTCACCATTTTGACCATGGAAGTACCATGTGTATTACCTCAAACATTGTCTGCCTTTAGTTTGTTTGGATGGTGAGGGTTCTTGGTCCAATAAAGTAAGGTGTATTTCCAAAATTCTATCACTGCCTCCACACCATCCCTAATTCAATCTTTGCATTTCTCCATTTTTATTTGCTTGGAGACTAAGAGGGCAAAGTAATTTTGTTTCTCTGCTAAAAAGCATACAGTGCAGACCATTCCAGGTTCTACATACTGCCATCACTCTTTCTGAGAAATATTCTCATCCCAGAGTGGATGAAACATCATCTGATGGCCCTAGCATATAACAGCCAGAAGAGCAAGTTATACCACTCAAGCCTGAGCTCTTGTTTGTTTGTCTCCACAATAATGAGTTTTATGCCTGGTTTGTATTGTAAACATTTAAAAGGAGATACTCCACCTATTTTGATTAAGTAACCTCGCAGCTTCAGCTCCTTTTGCTCTCTTATGTTACTAATTAACTACTCCTTTGCTCTGAATTTGTGCAGCTTTCAGATTATCGGCCTATAGTCTTCTGCCACCTAACTAAAATGTATGAGTCTGCCCTTTGATAAATGTCACATAACTGTGTGGCTTTTAATTTAGTATTATTAACATTTTTCTTTTGTTTAAGTTTACACTTTGTCCTGTAACAACTCTGTCATTTTAAATGAGTCATGCAATATAGCATAATTGTTTCACTTTGACACCTGTATCATTTCAAATGAGTTATACAGTTTCTACATTTCATTTCTAAAAGCTCCTTAATGTACATTCCCCTACAATACCCTCTACCAGGACAGTCAATAGAGGTTTTGTCTCCCAATCTATTTTCAAAATTACCTAGTTTACCAAGAAAAATCCCTCTTTTTTATTCACGTCAGATGACTCCTCACTGCACTCACCCTCTACTGTGAGTTGAATGTAGTTTACAGTCAAATAGCATTCCGTTTGAACAAGAGAAACAAAAAAAAAAAAAAAAAAAAACAACAGAAATTAATGTTTCATGGGGCCAGAGTCCCTCATACTCCCCCTGTAGGAGACTATGAACCCTGTATCCTTTGAAAGAAAAGTCCACATTCTCCTACAGTTTAACTCATTGCTTCCTGCAAGAGTACAGTCATCAAGAAAGCATAATTTCTGTGTATCCCAGAAGAGTATACTAATTTTACAGAAAACTTCCCTGTACTCCTGAAACAAGTATACTTGCCACTGTTTTCAAAGTCTAATTTTTTTGAAGTCCTGGTGAAAGTACATACATAAAACTAAGACATTTGCAAGCTGGCTCGAATTGTTAAGCACAACAGTGAAATAGTCAGCATGGGTTGTCAAAAGCTGGAAGTATTAAGGAGTGTTTACACAAAGTTAGGAAAAAAATAAGACATATTTCTATGCTTGCATTAAGAGCACAAAAATTGAGTGTGATACCTTGGCTCTCAAAAAACTGAATGTGATGCTGTCATGTTATGAGTGGTGTATTCAAGCAATGGGTATAAGTAAAAGATGAATTAAAACATGATTGGTAATATGAAAACATTCTGAGATATAAATGCTCTTTTGGTAAAGCATATGACTATTGCCTACATTTTCATAATGCATCAGTTTCTTAAAAGCTGTGTGACCTACAGGTGAACAAATAGTGCCCTCTTATACAAAACATTAAGGCTTACAATGTTGCCACTGATACTTGCTATCTAACTCAAATGTTTTTGGAGATTAATATTGTTTTGAAATAATGTAAACTTATTATATACATAATTTGTATTGATTTAGCAATATCACAAAACAGCAGTTTGCTATCCTTTTTGTCATACCTCACTAGAAAGCACTTGAACAGGTGAATGATTCCCTCACTGATATTTTGGATCCATCTTACAAACTTACATAGGTATACCCCATTGTTTGATGATAACACTAATATTTTCAGCAAACAAAATCCAGTTTTTCCTTTCATAAATATGAAGTATAAATATCATCACTTACAGACAGACCTTTGATACTAACACCAGTGTATAGCCCATTGTCTGCCAAAGAGCTATATTTTACACTTTCGGTAACTCACACTATTTATCAGATATTATAAATCAGATGAAGTGTGTTTTCAGTAGAGAATTACAGAGAAAGGCTCCCAGGAAGCAAGTGGTTTCTGGTTTAGAAGTTTTCAAGAAGCAAAGGTGTTAATTAGCCTCCTGATCTTCAGGATCAAATGAGTTAACTCAATCCTTAGATTGTTTTTTTCCCCATAATATGGTTTCAGTATTAAGGACAGGAAACCTACTTATACTTCATGAAACTTTCATTTTCTTGTCTTGGAATCAAAGGAAGGGAAAGCCCACATACTTTTTTAAGCTAACTTCTCTCATACTTTGGTGAAGGAATTAGTCTCTGTTTGGATGTCATGGCACAGACATAGGGAAATATGTAGTTCTCCCTTTCAGGTACTGCCCACAGTCTTGCATAGACAGTCAGAAGATCAGGCTGCTAGAAAAAAGTTTGTTGTGAAACTATTTTTTACTGCCTGTGTTGCAGATAGGAAGAGAAACAGTATCAGTGCACCTAGTTGATAGGGATACCATCGATATCTCTTTCTGCAGAGCAGTACTGATTTGGGCAGTTCTGTCCTGGGGAGAATGAAAAAGGCAATCTTAATATTTTACAAAAAATATTGCCTTACTTTTCTCTAAGCACCACAGAAAGCTTTTATTCAACATTTAAGTCATCTTGATATCATATAAAGTAGAATAACCAACCGACATTGCAAATCACTGAGTTTATTCTAGTAATAAGATGAAAATAATTATTTTTCATTTAATGATGGCAGGCTTTTTCCTGCACAATCTTAAGTTCCATTAACAGCATCCAATTTTTGGCATCTAAAAAGATGGCAGTCCTAATAATACACCACATATTATGTATAATGACCCACTTGTAGGTGGTATTTTCGACTACTGCAGTAGTTTTACAGAAAGTTGTGGTATTCTTGCACACAAGCCTACTAATTTGCCATGCTCAAAGATCATGGTTTTGATGAAATGTTAGTATGCTGCAATATAACAAATCAAGGGGTAGCAATGCACAGAAGTGGGAAAATATAATGCATAAATACATTTATGGCTTAATTTAAAAATTACAACTAGCTGTTCTTGAACTGCATTTTTTTTGTTGTTCTATACTTACAAAATCCTTCTAAGCAAAAATAGTAAATATGTTAGCATATTTTTCCAACATTCAGCATAACAAAAAATAGTCTTGCTGCTACAGGCACTGGTCTGCTAAGTAGCACAACAGTTCATTCAAAGTGTTGATTAGCAGCTCTTGGATTACACTGCTAACTTTGACACCTTAGGACAAGTGTGGGAAGCAATCTGTAAGTGCTCATACTATAGGACTACAAAATGACAATCCTTACAAAAGCCTGTAATTTAGTTTGGCTGCAGTTGTAAATTTGGACTGAACTGCTTATAACAGGCTTTGAAAGAATTGTATACGATGTTCATTCAGGAATAAAATACAATTACGCCTGCTACAGAAGGTGTGTAAGATGGTGACTAACACTGTGGTCATTAAACCCAAATACAATGGAACACAGATGTGTTGTAATATCTTTCATTGGACCAGCACATGTATTGCAATTACTCAAACTTTCAAGCTGGAATGAGCTCTTCATCAGGTGTTATTAAGTTACTGGTGTTAAACACAGTGTTTAAATATCCACTTCTGCCTAGAAAGGGAAGTACATTATTTATTTGCAATTAGCTAAAAAAATCTTGAACATTGCTAGTGTAGAAAAAATCCAGCTCAGACTACAGAGACAAGCATTGTGTGTGACAGAGACAGAAACTGTAGAACAGCATCACAATATGCTATAAAAATCAAAGCTTGCATGTTACATTAGAGTTAGTGTTCATTTATTATAGAAGGTAACACTCAGAGAGACTGCTCTGACATTCAATGAGACAACAAATCTCAAAACAAGAGATGCATAGGGAGATTAGTTAAATTCAGACAAAGAAAACAAGAAGTTATAATTTGTAAGTTGTTAGTCTGTATAAACAAGCAATTTTTTTGAAAAAAGAAGTTATGTACTTAACATAGCATTCCATCTTTGCTGTCCATTTTAATTCTTCCTCAACTGATGGGGTTCACATCTGATCCATGGATCCGACTCAGTCGTTATTAAAGCTTGGGGAACCAAAAAGCTCTTGAACCTCTTCCTTACCCATAATGCACCAACCCTAAGTTACCTCAGATCTTGTTTGCTGATTTTACTAGAAAAAGTATGCATCAAGATGTGTAAATAAAGGATACATACAAGTATGTATGTGACCTAAAGCGAAAACTATGTCAGAAGCTCAGTAAAAAGAACTGTGATGTCCTTATAATAGGCCAATCATCTAGAGGTTTGTAGACATAATGGATGGGGGTTGGAGGGAGGGAAGTTGAGGAATAATGAAATAGACAAGACAGATGGAACGTTATGGTAAGTACATAACTTCTTTATCTGATGTTGTCAATTTCCATTCTATCCTCAACTGATGGGACAGAGTTCCTAGTTACGTATAATCCCAGGTGGATTCTAAGGACGGATATTCCTGAGCATAGTTGAAACATATGATGTTCTACACTCAGAGACTAGAGAACATACCAACTATTGTAAGGTAATACCAGTTTGCTAAAGCTAAATGCAATACAATCTGTTGGCCATCTAGTTAGTCACTTTTGCAACTGATTTACCCAATTTCAATTCTGCAAATGTAACAATTGGTTAAATTTCCTGATTTCTTTAGTTCTGTGTAGGTAAAAACATAGTTGTCTGTGAACATCCAATAAATGCAACATGTATTCGTTCTTGTTTGCAAAATATTAGGAAAGAATACTGGCAAATTAATGGTTTGATTGATATTAGATTCTGACACCACCTTGGGAAGGAAGGAGACATTTGTTCGTAGTGTCACTCAATCCTTGTGAAAAATCAAGTAGTGAAGTTTTGAAAAACAAAGCTTGAATCTCTTATACTCATCTAGTAGAGGTAATGGCCACTAGAAAAACAGTTTTCTGAGTAAAATACTCAAGGTCACATTTAGCTGCTGGTTCAAAAAGGGGGAACGTGTAAGTGCCTGCAGTACCAGACTGAAATTCTATGGGGAAATAGAGTCCCCAAACAGAGGTCTCAAAAGAAGAGTGTCTTGGAAGAAAACTCTGCACAACTCATGAGACGCTACTGGATAAACTTCAAATCCATTGTGAAAATGTGTTGTACCCAGTAGACAAAACTTTTCCACTTACTTGTATAAAGTTATCATGTTGAAGGTTTATGGGGAAAAAAATTAAATAAATAAACAAAGTAAAACCACTCAAAAGTAGCAACTAGATGAAAGAAACGCACAGTACGGATCACCAGCAACAATCCAGGTTTATTTAAGTGCTTTTCGTCAAGTTTCAGACTTCATCAGAATAAAATCACATGATCATGACAAACATATATACACAATCCCACCTAGCCATTGGTCAATGTAATTACATCATTTCCTCTAAAACAGACATTATACAAAGTTGATAAAAATTTTTAAAACTTGATATTCTTGCAATAAATACAACTGATAAACCTATAAAAAGTACATTGATTTTAATTTTAAAACAGAACTCAAGGAAGTTCTGTCATTAAGACCTGGTACTTGGCAGGCATTAGTTTTGATCTGCCATGTCAATTCTTTAAATTCTAACCATTCATCCGTTGGTCTCCCTCTTGCTCCAAGATCAATATGGTCTATGGCCCCAAACTTAAAAGTATGTGTGGGGCACGCACAAATGTGTTTGTACAAAGCATTGTTTATGTTTTTACTCCTGATATCATACAGGTGTTGATACACCCTTTGCCTCAGTGCTCTTTTGGTCTTACCAATATAGAAACTGCCGCATAGCTCACACACTGCGACATACACCACCCCCTTTGAGTAGCAGGAGTATCTCTTTCTAGGTTTTACCATACCATAACCAGTGAGTTTGATGGCTTCACCTTGAAACATGGCTGGACACTGTTTATATCTCCCACATTTGCAGCAACCACCCAGTGTGGGTGCACAAGAGTCTCTTTCTAATAGGCCCTTTAAACTAACTTCCCTCATGTAAACTATAGTGGACTTGTTTCCCACTACTGAGTGAACATCATTGTCGATAGTGAACATGTCCCATAATATACATATAATGTTCCTGATATCATAAAAGTCAACACTAAAAGGAAGAATAAAAGCTTGTGAGAAACAATCCTGTCTCCCAGTCTTGGTCGCTCCAGTAGGGCCATTTTCATTGGACAATAAGCAAAAAAAGTCCCAATTTCCCTTTTTCAGCCATGTTTCAAGGTGAGGCCATCAAAATCACTGGTTATGGTATGGTAAAACCTAGGAAGAGATACTCCTGCTACTCAAAGGGGGTGGTGTATGTTGCAGTGTGTGACCTATGCAATGGTTTCTATATTGGTAAGACCAAAAGAGCACTGAGGCAAAGGGTGTATCAACACCTGCATGACGTCAGGAATAAACACATAAACAGTGCTTTGTACAAGCACATTTGTGCGTGCCCCACACATACTTTTAAGTTTGGGGCCATAGACCATATTGATCTTGGAGTAAGAGGGGGACCAATGGATGAATGGTTAGAATTTAAGGAATTGACATGGCAGATCAAAACTAATGCCTGCCAAGTACCAGGTCTTAATGACAGAATTTCCTTGAGTTCTGTTTTAAAATTAAAATCAATGTACTTTTTATAGGTTTATCAGTTGTATTTATTGCAAGAATATCAAGTTTTAACAATTTTTATCAACTTTGTATAATGTCTGTTTTAGTGGAAATGATGTAATTACATTGACCAGTGGCTAGGTGGGGTTGTGTGTATATATGTTTGTCATAATCATGTGATTTTATTCTGATGAAGTCTGAAACTTGACGAAAAGCGCTTTAATAAACCTGGATTTTTGCTGGTGGTCTGTTCTACACGCTTCTTTCATTTAGTTGCTGCTTTTGAGTGGTTTTCCTTTGTTTAAATTCTTGGTTTGTGGAGTATGGGTGAACAGGAGCAGTTGGGACCAGCTTCCTGATTTTTTCAGCTGTATTGCAGTCTGTAGTTCTTTTGGCAGCAACAGTGGCTGAACTTACTCAGAAAGTTGACAGGCTTATTACAAATGGGTTGGAGCCTGTTCATGGAATAACTGAGTCAATTTCCCAGGCCTCGCAGAGGTCGTTCATCACCCCAGCCCAGAGAGTGGGCAGTCAGGGTAATGGAGTTCAAGGAGGAGTGGCTTCTAACCAGGAGGTTCATGGTGAACTGAGCATTCATTTGGGAAGCTTGCCAAGCAATGGGAATGATACAACTTTGGATTTTTCGGTTGAACAATGGCTTAGACGTGATACAGAATGGAACTACAATGCCAGATTTGGGAAACACACTAATGGTACTGTAGATGAACAAATTCATTATTTTGTTTAAATATAAAAAATGCAGTTGGAAAATAGTTATTTAAATGAATGTCTGAAACGTGAGCAGGTCCCTAAGGGCCTCTGTATGTGGAGATATCCAACTGGACTGGTTAAAGACTCACAGTTACACCATGATTTAATCAAACTGTTCAACAGGCAAGGCTGTGAGTTGGTGCAATTGCTCACTGTTGATAATAATAGGAAAATGGCTCATTTATTTGACGGAAATTAACAAACTTGATACTAGCATAAAACATTTAATTTTATTTGAGCACAAAAAGCATGGTTTTTACAAAGTGTTTTCTGTGGTTGATAAAGATCTTGGTGACATTAGAATATGAAAAGAAAAGAAACTAGTTAGAGACAAACACGATTATGATGGCAGTAGGGCTTACCTGGAACCACCACTAGGTCAGCAAACTAGTTTCTTTAATGGGCAAGCTCAACAGGATGTTAATGTTGACTAGGACAGTGATGACATGGAATCTGGAGCCCCTTTAGAGCCCCCACCGCTGAGGAGATCGAAAGACTGATGAACCAGAGGGATGGGAATCAAACGAGTTAGAGGTATGGCCAGGGACAGCACCAGGGCCAACAGCGGAGGAGGAGGGGGATGCTCAAACCCAATATTGGAGATGAGTAATGTTTTGATGTGTCATGAACAAGCTCTCAAGGCATGTAAGATTATTAAAAATGTGCAAGGTGAGTTCAGTATTTACAATCTTAGCCACCTGGTGATTGATGGGGAGTGGGACGAACTTTTTTCTAAAGGATTGAATTTTGTACCAGCAAAAAGGGCCAACCTGGTTGAAACTATTGTATAGTTGAAATCATTTACAAGGAAACTGAATTTGGCCCTTCATTTTTCGGACAATGAAAACCTAGCAGTACCGAATTCCCATTTGACTAGACCTAGTACCTTCATACCCCCTTCCTATCCATTGGTCCACCTATTTGAAACTCTCTGTGAGAAAAAAATCAGAGAACTGAGGTTTAAAGGTATTACTGAAGCTTCTAATTTGGACAATAGGGAGAAAAAACTGCTCAATGACATATTGGGTAAGAAGGATGTACATATTATGAAACCGGACAAGGGTGGTGGGTTGGTGATGATGGATGTTTCCGAATACAATAGTAAAATGTTTGAGTTGGTGTTTAGTGGCACTTACACTGAAGTCTCATGTAATGAGATGAACATGCTTACAGGAACATTGATCTCACCCTGTATGTATTACTATTGAATGGTGAGTTGGAACTAAGTGAACACGATTTTTTAGACACCAAGGAAACAAGGATCCCAACTATTTTTGGGATCCCGAAGATTCATAAGTCAATCAGCAACTCACCCTTGTGTCCAACAGTAGATGCCAAGGCCTCCAAGACATTTGCCCTAGCAAAACTTGTTGATTGCAAGGTGAAGGGAGTACTTGATGGAAGAGGCACTATTATCAGGGACTCCTGGGATTTTCTCAACAAAATAAAACTTGAGATGTATGACGGTGGTCTCATTATGGTGACCATCGACATGAAAGATTTATTCTCAGTCATTCCACACCATGAGGGTTTGGAGTGGCTTTATGAATATTTGTGTTTCAACTCCAGTCTAGCGCATAACACCATCTTGACCATACGTATATGTATGGAGCTTGTGCTCGAAAATAATTTTATTTGCTTCGAGGGCCAGCTTTTTAAACAAAAGCAAGGAGTAGTGATGAGCGCCTGTTGTGCCCCCAGTTTTGCCAACATTGTGCTGGCACACTGGGAGGATTTATTTATTTTAAATTTAACTTACAAAGACTCTTGGGCAATATATGGGCGATACCTTGATGACCTGGTGATTTTCTGGAAGGGTAGTGAAGAGGAACTAGATAGGTTCTCCATTTACATTAACCAAACCACCTCCTTCCTTAAATTCACCATGGCCAGAGACAACGACCAACAGAATTTTTCTGGATGTAATAGTCAAAAAAGACTATTTAAACAAGGCTTTCACTTCTCATTTGTATAGGAAGCCAACATACTCAAATTCACTGTTGCATTTTGATAGCTGGCACCCAGTGCACCAAAAAAGAGCCCTAGTTAAGGGCCTGTATGTTAGGTTAGCTAGAATGGTGTCAGGACTGGATGATTTTTTGAGTGAGTGTGCTAAGTTAAAAAACATGCTGACTGGAAGGGGTTACCCTGGCAATTTTGTTCAGGACATTGTCAATGAGGTGATTAGAAAAAGGGAAATCAGGACTTTTTTTGCTTATTGTCCAATGAGAATGACCCTACTGGAGCAACCCAGACTGGGAGACAGGATTGTTTCTCAAGAGCTTTTATTCTTCCTTTTAGTGTTGACTTTTATGACATCAGGAACATTATATGTAGATTATGGGACATGTTCACTATTGACAACGATGTTCACTCAGTAGTGGGAAAAAAGCCCACTATAGTTTACAAGAGGGAAGTTAGTTTAAAGGGCCTATTAGAAAGAGACTCTTGTGCACCCACACTGGGTGGTTGCTACAAATGTGGGAGATGTAAACAGTGTCCAGCCATGTTTCAAGGTGAGGCCATCAAAATCACTGGTTGTGGTATGGCAAAACCTAGGAAGTGATACTCCTGCTACTCAAAGGGGGTGGTGTATGTCGCAGTGTGTGACCTATGCAAAAGTTTCTATATTGGTAAGACGAAAAGAGCACTGAGGCAAAGGGTGTATCAACACCTGTATTACATCAGGAATAAAAACATAAACAGTGCTTTGTACAAGCACATTTGTGCGTGCCCCACACATACTTTTAAGTTTGGGGCCATAGACCATATTGATCTTGGAGCAAGATGGAGACCAATGGATGAATGGTTAGAATTTAAGGAAGTGACATGGCAGATCAAAACTAATGCCTGTCAAGTACCAGGTCTTAATGACAGAATTTCCTTGAGTTCTGTTTTAAAATTAAAATCGATGTACTTTCTATAGGTTTATAGTTGTATTTATTGCAAGAATATCAAGTTTTAACCATTTTTTTCAACTTTGTATAATGTCTGTTTTAGAGGAAATGATGTAATTACATTGACCAATGGCTAGGTGGGGTTGTGTATATATGTTTGTCATGATCATGTGATGTTATTCTGATGATGTCTGAAAGTTGACAAAACGTGCTTAAATAAACCTGGATTTTTGCTGGTGGTCTGTTCTGCACGCTTCTTTCATCATGGAAAATAAAAATATATATATGATGGACATGGGTAGACAGCATCAGTTGTGTGACCATTAACAGCACTGGGGTTTGATATGTCAGCATGGATCATGCCTGTCAGGTGAGACAGTAGATCTGGAGTCAGATCCAGAATCCAAGGTTGGTGAAATAAATGAGGCCAAAGGAAGGAAAACCAAATCTGTTGAGATCATTAAGGTGCAATGAGGATGACTTTACTCTCCAACATGGCAACTTTCTGGAGAAATTAAAAAATGAATGGGATGAGTTGGTAGGCATAAATAGGCCTGGGGGCCAAACGTGAAGTAGAGCATCCCTTGGTGATTCCCCCGTGGAGGGATTACAGCAGAGTAGCTGCTGATCTGATCCATGGATCTGACTCAGTCATTATTAAAGCTTGGGGAACCAAAAATCTCTTGAGCTACTCCCTTACCCATAATGCACCAATCATAAGTTACCTCAGATCTTGTTTGCTGATTTTACTAGAAGAAGTATGCATCAAGATGTGTAAATAAAGGATATATAAAGGTATATATGTGACCTAAAGAGAAAACTATGTCAGAAGTTTAATCAAAAGAAATGTGATGTCCTTATAATAGGTCAATCATCTAGAGGTTTGAAGACATAATGGATGGGGGTTGGAGGGTGGGAAGTAGAGAAAGAATGAAAATGTACAACAAATAAGGAATGTTATGGTAAGTACATAACTCCTTTATCTGATGTTGTCAGTTTTCATTCTATCCTCAAATGATGGGACAGAGTCCCCAGCTACCTATAATCCCAGGTGGATTCTAAGGAAGGATATTCCTGAGCATAATTGAAACATATGATGCTCTACACTTAGAGACTAGAGACTGTACCAATTGTGGTAAGGTAATACCAGTTTGCTAAAGCAAAATCTAATACAATCTGTTGGCCATCTAGTTAAAGTGACTTTTGCAACTGGTTTACCCAATTTCAATTCTGCAAATGAAATAAACAAGTGGCCCAATTTTCTGATTTCTTTTGTTCTGCATAGGTAAAAATATAATTGTCTGTGAACATCCAATAAATACAACATGTATTCATCCTTTTTTGCAAAACATTAGGAAAGAATACTGGTAAATTAATTGTCTGATTGATATTAGATTCTGACACCACCTTGGGAAGGAAGGAGACATTTGTTCATAGCGTCACTCAATCCTTGTGAAAAATCAAGTAATGAGGTTTTGAAAAACAAGCCTTGAATTTCTTATACTCATCTAGTAGAGGTAATGGCTACTAGAAAAATATTTTTTTTAGTAAAATACTCAAGGTCACATTTAGCTGCTGGTTCAAAAAGGGGGAATGTATAAGTGCATGCAATACCAGACTGAAATTCCATGGGAAAATAGAGTCCCTAAACAGAGGCCTCAAAAGAAGAGTGTCTTGAAAGAAAACTCTGCACAATTTATGAGAGGCTACTGGATAAACTTCAAATCCAATGTGAAAATGTATTGCACCCAGTAGCCAAAATGTTTCCATTTACTTGTATAAAGTTATCATGTTGAAGGTTTATAGGAAAATAAAAATATATATATGATGGACAGGGGAAGACAGTATCAGTTGTCTGATCATTAACTGCATTGGAGAAAGTAGGCTATCAGCCTGAGGTTTGAGATGTTGGCATGGTTTATGCCTTTCAGGTGAGACAGAAGATCTGGAGTCGGTTCCAGAATCCAAGGTTGGTGAAATAAGTGTGGCCAAAAGAAGGGAAACCAAATCTGTTGAGATCATTAAGGTGCAATAAGGATGACTTTGCTCTCCAACATGGCAGCTTTCTAGAGAAATTTCAAAATTAATGGGATGGATAGGTAGGCATAAAGTAGGCCTTGGGGTCAAATGTGAAGTAGAGCATCCCTCGGTGATTCCCCTGTGGGGGGACTGGAGCAAAGTAGCTGCTGCATTTGTTGTTTAGGGGGAATGTAAAAAGATTGCATCTAGGCTGGCTCCATCAACGAAAAAATCATTTCCATCACATTCTTGCTGAGAGACCAGTTGGGAGGCTGAAGAATAGACTTGTTCAGTTTGTCTGTTATCATTTTGGACTTCCCTGGTATGTGCATTGCTATGAAAAAGTGGTTGGATGAGATTGCCCACTGCCACACTCTGAGGGTTTCATGACACAAGGCGTATGATCTGGTCCATCCTTGTTTGTTGATGTACCAAACCACTGACATGTTGTCCATTTGAATTGCAATCTTCCCCAAAGGAGGGCATTCTGAAAGACCTGCAACACAAAAATCACTGCTCTCATCTCTAGGATATTGATATGAAAGTTAGCCTCTTTGGGAGGGGACAAGTGCCTTGCATCATCATGCCCAGAAATTGGCCCCCCACCCCATCCCAACTGGGAAGTGTCCATGGTCACTATGGCCTTGGACTGAGGGGGATGAATGGACAGCTTTGTAGAACATGATGTGTGTTGTTAGCACCCATTGGAGAATCCTCATATAAAATCTGACTAAAAGTACTAAAGTTATCACCACTGTTATTGATCCTAGGGCTTGAAAAGGAGCAACAGAACTGAAATATTGGTACTGCCGATTATTATTCTGATCTGTAATCTGATATTCTGTACTATTGATATAGATAGTGAAGCTATCATATACTTTATGATGAAAAAATATCTTACAAATTCTATGTTTTAAGTCAGTCATAGATGATACTTGTCATAATTTATGGTTATCCCCAGGATGAGAGCAAGCCTGAAGAACCTGATTCAATGCCCTAATGAACAGATGCCTTCTCGATGCAGTAAGGAGCCAGTTGTCTAGATACAGAAACACCCAGAATCCCTGCAGTCTCAAGTGAGCTGTTACTACTGCCAACATTTGATAAACACCCTGATGGCTGTGATGAGGCCAAACAGCAGAGCTTTAAACCGGAAGTGACTGGATCCCAGCCAGAACTGTAAAAACTTTCTGGATTGTCTGTTCATCTTTATGTGATAGTACACATCCTGAAGGTCTACACAGCACATCCAGTGGTCCTTGCTCATAAAAGGGAGAATGGACTGAACCTTAACCATCTGAAACTTTGTGAGTCAAACTGAATTGTTCTAGTTGCTGAGATCCAAAACTGGTCTCCAGTCCCATCTTTTCTTGGCACAAAAAGGAATCTTGAGTAAGCTCCAGATTCTATCTGATCTTTGATGGCCCTCTTGGATAACTCTTTCTCTAGTAGCTTTAGAATTTGAATTGCTGCTTCTTCCCTGTCACTGGGTGAAACATTGGGATTTTCCTTGGAGGTGAAAGTGACAAAAGGGGATTATATCACTTATGAATTTAATCCTCAGCACTCAAGTCTTTTTTGTTATGTCTCGCCAAGCTCTCTGGTCCAGAGATAGCTGTCCCCAGTTGCCTTCAAAGGTGAGCAATCGGGCCTCCTTTCATGAGTGCTGGAAGGGTCTGTCAGAGGAAGAATCTCTGGATACCTAGTGTTGGGAGCATACCTCTCAACCTGGAATCATAAAAATTCTGGACAAAGTTCCCATGAAAAATAGGTACAACTAGCCAAAAATATGTATGCTGGTTAACATAAAAATTGCATGCATAATTATGTAACCCCACCTACTCAAATTGAATTGTGGGATACCAACTTTTAAACGCAAACTGAAGAAAAGACAAATATGATTATGAAAACAAAATAAAGAAAAGAACAAAAGTGTTTTATTTATATTAACATATAAACTTGTATAAAACTTTGAACTTGCATAAAACTAAAATACAATTTTCTTTTATAAAAATTAAAATGTATTACTACTACACATCAGATTCAAGCATAGTCTGCACCTTCACTATCTTGTCCTACACAGTAGATACTTCTTCTCATCATCATATAGTTATTATTTAATGTACATTAACATAACAAGTGATACTAAATTGTCCAAGTTAGCTTTACCAGCCTACAAAATGTAGATGGAAAATTTACAGTATGATCAGTAACTGGAAAACATGTGCCCCAATGTGTGTATAGTGTAAATCAGCATGGTGCAACATGAATGTTAGTCAGGAACTAAAAGGGTAATTTGTCAGCTGCTCTTTCAAACAAAATGCTCAAGTATAGTTTACATTCCAGATACCACACATAGACTGCAGCAATCCAAGCAAAAAACAATTCTCAATAGCATCTTCCATTCAGGAATGCAAGGTATCATCAGCTGACCCCAATGATTTTAGCTCAAATGTTCCTTCAATAAAAACTCTTTGCCAGTACATATCACACAGTATCCTTACAACATGCATTCATTATCCAATATCCTGCTTAAGCCACTTTATGGCAACCTGAGGCCTCCTCAGCATTCAACAGGCACAAACCAAAGCCATGAGCAAATCCTGATGTCATTAGACACTGGACCTGACTGGTTCGGCAGCTTTCCATGCCATACCTTTAATCATCACCCTTCTGTTAACATACAGTGCCCCTGTCAGCCTGCCATGTCTTAATCTTAAACACTTTACAAAACTACTTGTCAACCTCTTAGCACATGAAATCTGGGCAAAGCCAAAAATAACTTATAGGGCAAATGCACAAAAATCTGGACATATATTAAATATTGCTCTTATAACCTTAGAAAGCTGCTAGGATAACAGGTTTTGCATCAGCAAGCAGTTTTGGAAAGATATGAATCCTAAAACTCAAATGTCTGTTATTTAGTGACTAATCTACAGCAATTTGCCAAAAAACAACAGAGGAACATAAAAAATTTGCCAAAAAAAAAAAGAAAAAAAGAGGAACAGACCAAAAAATATGAGGTAAAAAAAATCTAGACTTTCTGTGAAATTCTGGACAGTTGAGAAGTTACCGAAGGCATAAATTTAACTGGCTGTCAGGTCATGCTTCATGGTGGATGTCACATGTCAATTTGTGAAAAAGAGAACTACTCAACTTAAATTTAAGAACAGATAATATCTGATAAGGAGCCACATAAGCAGACAAAGCTTAACAAACATCTCTGCCAACTTGCACTTCCTTTATATGTTTACAAAGACGCACCCACTGGCTAGATGACTGCTGACTCAAAAGTATGGTGGTGAAAGACAATATTACAAAGCTGACAGTAATGCCCTGAATGCAACAGAAGTAGTCTGCTTTCCAGATTTTAAGTGGCTAGGACATTCCACAGTCTTCTACCTCTACAATGGAAGGAAATCTTTATTTTAGAGTAATCTTTGGTATTGGTAAAGCTACTAAGGTGATATTGTTTCTTCTAGCAAAGGTGTGATCTGCAGACTCCACAGTCAATGTGGAGGCCAGGTTTTTACTGACATGGCATCTGCAGATAAATAATAAGATCCCTGTTAACCAGTCTGCAATCTAGAAAAAGTAAACAAAGCTGTTTCTTTATGCCTATCACTATACCAAAGATGTTTTGCTTTTAGAATCTCTAATAAGTCTCTTCTGAATCCATTCTAATTTCTTTTTGTGTGACAAATTATACACACGTGTTCTATGTGTGGTGCTTCACTGAACTTACAGAGGGGAATCAATACTTTGCCATCCCTACTGGACAAATGATATCCTTTATAATAGGAATGAAACAAACCTCACGATAAACCAGTAAAAACAAAAAATGCAACTGTAGAAATTGAACCAAGCATGTTTAATATATTAAGTGCTTTCATCAGCCAAATGGCTGGACTTCTTCGAGGTCCAGCCATTTGACGGATGAAAGTGCTTAATATATTAAATGTGCTTGGTTTAATTTCTACAGTTGTCTTTTTTGTTTTTATCCTTTATAATAGGACAGGATTCTTAATTATAATTATTAAATTTAAATCAACTCAGACATGGTTACCAACAGTTATTCCCCAATTCCTTTATTCAGTCTTCATTAATTAATATACAATTGCTCAATGTAAAAGGATAACTATGGTTATTGTTAACAAAAATGCTGAACCTTACATTACAGACAAATCATGGGACGTATTCATAAACATCTGGAACTTTGACTGGTCTCTTACATACTCACCAAGATAACTGGTTATAATGGAAATGTGGATATAAATATGCTAAACAAAACGGGTCTGAGCAGCACCACCCCCTGGGGAATACCCACATTTATTGCCTTCACCTCTTAGAAAATTTTTTTTTCTTATCCTGTAATTTCTGCCTTCTCACCAATATGCTAACCCAGCTTAGAACAGTTTTACTAATATTCATAGATTGCATAGTTTTTATTATATCAACACACTAAAAGGTCCCAGCTAAATATAAATAAATTACATCTGCCATCAGTTCCCAGTAAAATGTATCCAGTAAGCTCAGGTAAAATCTGATTTAATTAGTTAAACAAGAATAACCCTTTGTGAGCTCATTTTTGTTAGATATATATTTAGACATTTATAACAGCGCATGTGCACTTCTGTTAGCTAGAATATATGTAAAAAATATAGCCATTTAGATGCATGTACATTTCTGTTTTTTAGCATGTATACATTCAAGGGTTAAATTGCTCTTAGCTGAGAAGCAAGAGAAAAAAAAATAAAGGCATCCAACTGTATGTAATACAGAACATTTTTGTGCCTAGTACAAGTTTCAAGGAAAATTACAGATAAGAAGCCAGGTGCAGGGAGGATCGGAGCCCAACAGGAATGACTCTCTAAACGTTTAAGGTTGTCACATAATTCACCTTGAAACAGAACACAAAGTAGCTTATCAACAGACTGCATGACATCAAACAAATTCCAGTAGTATTAACATCAACAGACTGTTTCATGGACAAGATCCGAATGGCACAAGAAAAATTCATATAAAGGCCATTGAAAGTGTATGATGTTAAGTCTGATTTTTTTGTTAGATCTGGTACATGTAGGAACACATTTGTTCTGAGGTAACTGGAGGGTATCATTCGTATATGCTTTCAGAAGTTAAACCTGGTACATTAAAAGTTGTAAACTGTGACATTATTGTACGTGTCATCTGTTACATAAACAAGTTATTTTATTAGTACTGCAAATAATACATAAAGTGCAGAAAAAATTATAGTCTGCAAAGTTTAGTGCATTAATCAGACTTTGGTTTCTGCAAGCAGAAGCTGCATCCAGCATCATCATCATCATTAAATAACTTTTCAGTGTTGAGCCTAGCCTGTATTTGAATACAGGGGAAGTGGTGCCTTGTATAAGGTCACTTCATTAAAGGCGCAGTAACTAACATTTATGTATGTGATTGAGTCCTGAATAGGAGCATTTCAGTTTCCACAGTTTGCAGCAGTACAGTTCTCAGATGTCTGGATCCAGAATGAGACTGCCGTGCAGGAAGGAAGCAGTGGCATATATTCTCCAGGTCAGTGAATTCCCAGGTTTTGAATCTGCAACTGCCAGATGAGTTTCACCAGCTTTTCAAGTAACTACAGAAGTTTTTCAACCATCTACAGTGCCCAGACCAGCCATCTGGGTCTCTATGGAACTGGTAAGAGATCTTTCTGTAGTTACATGCAGTATGGATGCCATTAGCCAGGCTTGTAAAAGGTGTAAACAGAGTTTTACTCAATGTGTCAGAATGACCACATAAAATTTGGAAGCGATTACACAAGTGGTACAGGCAACATATTGGTAAATGTAAAACCTTATTAGGGCAAGTTGGTGTACATGTGCTAAGTAAGTGGGTAGTAACATTTGACTGGTATCTCCAACAAAAAATGTTTGGCATGACAGTAAATGTTTATTGTGTGAATCATATGAAACTGCTTTCTGTGTACAATGCCATAAAAATACAGTGCAGATCATTGTTAGCAAGTTGAAGTGCAAAGAAACATCTTCTGATGATAAAACAGCAGAAAAGGGTAATGCTCTTACAGTGTATCCAGATGTGAGAAAAACTGTAAAATCACTTACTGACAGAATCTCCTTCAGATTTTATTACACCTTTTAAACAGTATGTCCGACAGTGAAATGAAGCTATTAGGCAAGGAAAACCAGAGAAGGACAAAAATGAGGTACATGATAAACTGACAGAAGAGTTTAATACATTTCTGAGAGACAGGCAGGGTGAGTTCAGGGAGTTCAAAGATGCCATGCAAAAACTGTGTCAAGAGTGCATATGGACCCTGCAATCAAAAGAAGAGTCTCTTGAAAAGTATCATAAAGCCTGTACAGAATTAGAAAAAGAAATTTCAGATCTTAAGCAACAGCTATAGAGTGAACAGGATTTGGTCAGTGAAGTTCAGGATAAACTAATAGGAGCCAATGCCTGAATAAAAGAGTTAAAAGAAGAACTGGAAAAAAATAAAGCCAGTTCAAATCCTATAATAGGGAACTGCAGCTGATCTGTATACACAGTCCAGATTGTTACACAGTTTACCACAGTGGAATGATAAAGTTTACCACAGTGAAATGATAAAAAAGGCATATTTTATAACATGCTTGCATTTGAAGAATGGATAGCATACACAGCAGGATTGTATGTATGGACAGATGAATTAGTCAGATGTTTCTGTTTTTTTATTCCTAAATGTTTTAAAACTTTCATTCAGTTAAAGCAAGACACTTATCAGTTAAACAGTAAAGTAGGATGTATGATAGCTATTCCTATGGCATATACACAAGGGCAGCCTCTCACAGCTAAGTTGTTAGATAATTTTAAAATCACTATCTCAGACAAATTAATGGAACAAGTCGAGCACTTTAGACCTGCTTTTCAGATCATATATCAAAGGTCAGATAGGGACATGCAACAACTGGAAATACAAAAGCAGTTAAGCAGTAAAGTAGGATGTATGATAGCTATTCCTATGGCATATACACAAGGGCAGCCTCTCACAGCTAAGTTGTTAGATAATTTTAAAATCACTATCTCAGACAAATTAATGGAACAAGTCGAGCACTTTAGACCTGCTTTTCAGATCATATATCAAAGGTCAGATAGGGACATGCAACAACTGGAAATACAAAAGCAGTTAATACATTGTGTTTTAGAGCAAGTAAAAATGGTCCCAGGGGATATTAAATGCATTTATGAAGGAAATTCAGATACCCTCACTGATTTGGTACAAAAACTAATGAGGGGACAGACTATGGCTGATGATGGGGCATTATACTCACACCATATCTCTGCACTAGGAGAAGGGGATGAGCCATTTGAGGTAATCAGTGAAGTAAAAAGCCATGGAAGGCAACGGTGGTGTGACCAACTGCCAGCAGAAACAGCTGCATCAGCACCACTAGCTCCTGCTTCTGTACCCATAGCACCGGGATCAAATACAGGTAATGAAAAAAGGTACCAACATGTTTTTTCTCTAAAAAAATAGGGCATGTTAAGCAAGATTGTTATCATTACAAAGTTTGGTGTAAAAAGAAAAAAGAACAGGGTGTGTCTCCAAAAACAGAGTCAAAACATTCACAAGACATGTTGGAAAAACAAGTCAATGTACAGAGACCTTACAATATTGGTAAAGATAACAATAAGGGCCATCAATACACAGGAAAAGGGGAAGTATGTCCCATAAATTTTCAGGCAGCTTCACCTGTAAATCCAAAATACTTGAAAGAGCAAGAAGAGGAAATAGCTAGGCAGTGGTTACCTAAAGAAATTGAAAAATCTAAATATGTAGATCACTCAGATACAGAGGAAGATGACAAACAAAAGCATGCAGTCTGTCAAATTGCAGCTGACAATAAAAGTGAAGATGAGTAGACTCTCTTACAATAGAGGTGTGCCCCCGCTACCTGGTATCTTTCTTGACTACCTTTAAAAAGGGCCGAGACAGATGACTACTGATTGATATCTGGGTGGAGGGGTCACTATGGCAAAATGTCTTATTAGACACAGGATCAGCAGTATCCGTTACAAGCAGACAGTAACCTGTAAATCCTACAGTGGTTTCCATTTCTGCATTTACTGGCACAGGATGGTATGCACTAAGTAGTCAAGATGTAAACATAAAATTTCACCAAGAAGGACAGATATGGAAAGGTGCATTTTAATGCATACATCTTGTTCAACTACCATTACTGGTATGGATATTTTAGGACCTTTGGGCACAGTAATTGACTTACCTAACAGTATTTTGTGGATGGGAGACAGAGAAACAGGAGTGGGAGAGGTAAGTGCAATTTGCTATGCAATCACTCTACCTGAAAAACTTGACAAGCCTACAGGACATGTAAATACAGACAGTGAGGATGTGTGGCAGCATTTATGACAACAATTTCCAAACCTGTGATCCAAGGGACCCAGTGACTGTGGAAAGCTAGAAATGCCAGTGGGGGTAGGTAGTGATCAGGATTACATACCTCCTTTTCAAAAACAGTATCCCATTCCTAGGGAGGCAGAAGAACATATGGAAAAATGTATTGCAGAATGGAAAAAGGAAGGAATTATACAAAAAGGCAACAGTCCCACAAATTCACCTACCTAGCCAGTTAAAAAGAAAGATGGTAAGAGACTGGCCACAATTTGCCTTTACACCTCATAGCTTTCAAAACAGTTCTGTTATTTTTTCACCAGACAGTAGGTTCCATTCTGCAACAGTTGGACAAAGATGACAGCTTCTTAAAAAAGTCTTTCATGCTCTGCAGCAGGCAGTGTTTAAGGTCAAAAGTGAGAAAATTCAGTTTATGACACAAGAAGCTAAGTTTCTAGGTACTATCATAAAACCATCAGGAAGGTCTCCTTGCCCAGTGCATGTGCAAAGCATTTTATAAATGGAAAAGCCACAAACAATAGCAGATTTGCATAAATTCATGGGAATCATGAATTACAGCAGGGAATTTATAGAGGATTATGCAGCTGTAGCAGCTCCTCTATACAAGATGTTGCAGGAACAAAAGAACTCCACCCTTTTAGAGTGGGGACCACATGAGGATGAAGCATTTTCACAAATAAAGTTAAAGTTAGCACAAGCTATAGAATTAATAACACCCACATCAAAGATGCTATTTGTGTTACAAGCAGCAGCCGGAAAGAAAACATTATCTGTTGTATTATAACAGGAACAACCACATGGTAGTGACAACAGAATGGAAAAAACATTATGTCCAGTCACTTTCTGTAGTCGTAAAATGACCCCAGTGGAATTGGGCTACCACCCATGTATACTACAATTATTAGACATTTACTGGGGTATTAAGCAAACTGAGTACTTAACCATATTTTCCAGCATTATAGTACAAGCACCACACCAAGCAGTAAAAGCTCTGATAAACAATTTTGAAATTAATAAAATCATAGAGGGTACTAGCCAAGCAGTCGTTGCAAAATGGCTGGCACTTTTTGGAATGAAAACTGTCACCATACAGACAGGGAACAGATATTTGTCAAATCACATGGGATATGAAGGAAAGAATTATGACACCTGATGTACAATTTTTGGCATCTGACTTTGATCATTTTAAGCCATCTGTCTTTCTAGATGGAGTACGTTTTTGGGACAAAGGTATACTGGATAGGATTTGCCATAGTTCCAGAAAATCCCAAGTTGGGGTCTTCTGAACTAATCACGTTACCAGGACACGTCAGCTCAGAGTGCTGAATTAGAGGCAGTACTGTATGTGCTTAAATATTGAAATCCTATTAACATTTTCTCAGACAGTGAATATGTAGTGAATTCTTTAAGAATGCACATGGACATTTGGATAAGGCGAGGATTTGTAGACAGTGCATGCAAACCACTGCAACATGCTGAAGTATTAAAAAACATATATAAAGTAATAACAATGTCAAACCAGCAAGGGTAATACAGTATCTTACACTACTTCTAAAGGATTGCAGTTGCCATATGTGCAATTTCAGCTGGCACGACAACACTGAGTACAGCCAGCAGACAGGCCATGGTATAGATTATGCAGGTCCTTTGCCAACAAAAAAGGGAGGGTACAAATACCTACTAGTAGTAGGTAATTTCTCTTGTCCAGGAGGACAAAAATGTCACACTGGAAATCTTTCCTTAGACCAGAGTGTCACGGTTTGAAAATCAGCCAGAGGGCAAGCATACATTCAATCTTCATGGCGTGAAGCAAATATATCCTTACAAAACTTTTAGTTATGTACTCACCATAACTTCAGATGTTTGGGATCCATCTCGCCTACATTCTGAACTGATGGGTTCGGAGCCGATCCCTCGGCTCCGACTCGGCACGCTTATGCTATAGAGCGAGGCCTCTAATTGGCTGAGCTATCTTTATCCCAGGATGCACCACCACTAATCCCCCAGATCTTGTTTGTCCGCATTCATGCACACATGCACAACTTGGTTATATAACATTGTTAGATGTTTCAAGATGAAACAACAGGATTCGGACCTTCTGATATCCTCTGATCTCCAAGGAAGGGGAAGGAGGGTGGGTTATTAGAATGTGCGAGATGGATCCCAAACATCTGAAGTTATGGTGAGTACATAACTAAAAGATGTTATGTGATCCTATCTCGCCTACATTCTGAACTGATGGGACAGCGTCCCTAGCACCTAAATCCCGGGTGGCTCATTGGAAAACACTCCTGAGCACTGTGGAACCAAATGAAGCTTGTCCTCTAGATGCTACATCTAATTTGTAGTGGGAAATGAAGGTGTGCGGGGAACACCATGTAGCCGCAGCACAAATGTCACTAATGGAAAGCTTAGAATGAAATGCTATGGAAGTAGACATAGCCCTTGTAGAATGAGCCTTGACAGAGGTTGTAAGCTCTTCGTTAGAATAAACATATGCTTGAGTAATACAGTCCCTGATCCATTTGGCAATAGTGACCTTTGTGACAGCGTTGCCCAATCTGTTATCTGCAAAGGATACAAACAACTGATCTGTTTTCCTTGTTTGTTTGGTCCTGTCTAAATAAAAACGTAACTGTCTGTGGACATCTAGTGTGTGGAATATGAATTCCGCTTTGTTAGAGTATTTCGGGAAAAAAACTGGAAGCTCTAACGATTGTTGTAAGCAGAAAGTAGAACAAACTTTAGGAACAAAAGAAGGATTTGGTCTGAGGGATACTCTGTCTTTATGAAAACCAAGCACGGGGTTTCACTGACAAAGCTTGAAGCTCTGAAACTCTTCTGGCAGAAGTAATCGCCACCAGAAAGGCTGTCTTCCATGATAGAAACTTTAGATCACATGTAGCTGCTGGTTCAAAGGGGAAAGAAGTCAAAGCGCGTAATACTATATCGAGATCCCATGAAGGGGCAGGATGAGAAATCGGAGGTCTTAATAGAGCAGCACCTTTCAAGAAGGTCTTACACAATCTGTTGCTCATTAAAGGTGGGTCTATGGATTCATGAAAATTAGAAATTGCTGCCAATTGTACTTTGATGGTAGAAACTGAAGAACCTTGATTGAAAAGAGAGGTCAGAAATTTTAGTACTTCTGCCACGGGGATAGAAATGGGGTCCAGGCCTCGGAGTTGAGCCCAAATAGCAAACCTTTTCCATTTGCTAGAATACAGTTTCTTTGTAGCAGACTTATGGGCCGAAGATAATATGTGTACAACATCTGGATCCAATGTATGACTCCTGACTATCGTCGGAAAAGGAGGAGCCAAGCCGTCAATTTTAAGGTGTGTAGGGACTGGTGGAATAGTCCCGACTGATGAACCAGTAGGTCTGGTATCTGATCCAGGAACCATGGACCTTCCAGGGCATGTTTCCGAAGATGGGGAACCACACTTGACGAGGCCAGTAAGGAGCAATCAAGATCATTTTGCTCCCCAAGAGAGATGCCTTTTGAATCACCCTGGGGAGGAGTGGAACTGGAGGGAAGGCATAAAGCAAGTCGGTGGGCCAAGGATGGACTAATGCATCCATGGGGCTCTTCCCCGGAGCCGGGATTAGGGAGAAGAATTCCTTGCACTTCGCATTCAGAGGAGTCGCAAAGAGGTCGCAAGACGGAACTCCCCATTCGCTGAAAATCTGACTTGCCACTGTCATATTCAGAGACCATTCGTGAGGGGAGAGGATTGTTCTGCTCAATCTGTCGGCTATGACATTGGACTTGCCCGGTATGTGAGTAGCCACTAGGAAGCGTTTGGTCGAGACTGCCCATTCCCAAACTCTCATGGCTTCTCTGCAAAGAGGATAGGATCTGGTCCTTCCCTGTTTGTTCAGGTACCAGACAACTGACATGTTGTCTGAGTGAACTGCGATTACGCCCTGGGGGAGATAATCGTGAAGGGCTTGAAGGGACAGGAGTACTGCCCTCAATTCTAGGATGTTGATATGAAGAAGAGTCTCTTCCGGGAGCCATTTGCCTTGGACTGACCTGCCCAGGGAATGCCCCCCCACCCCATCTGGGAGGCATCCGTGGTCAAAGTGGCCGCCGGAGGAGGAAGAACAAAGGGTCGTCCCTGTTCCAAATTGGAGGGCACTAGCCACCAGCGAAGGTCCCGTTTGCAAGATTCCGTGATCCATATAAGGTGACTGAGAGGGAGTTCCTGAAAGGACCACTGAGCTGAAAGAAGCCACTGGAGGATTCTCATGTGCAACCTTGCCAAGGGGACTAGAAGAACTGTTGCTGACTTGGATCCCAATAACTGCAGGACCATTCCGGCTGGGGCTTTGGACCTGGGAAGTAAGGATCGAACTTGATTTTGTATGGTTTGAATTCTGTCTGAAGGTAGATAGACCCGCATTTGATTTGAGTCTATCTCTACCCCTATGAATCTTATTCGCTGAGATGGCCGCAATACAGACTTTGGCCAATTGAAGGTAATTCCAAGGGAATTGCCCAGTAAGATAGTGGCTTGTAGGCTCCGCCGAAGTAGATGCTTGGAGGTGGCAGTTAGGAGCCAGTCGTCTAGATACGGAAACACCTGGAATCCTAGACTTCTCAGGTGAGCAGTCACTACTGCCAAGTACTTGGTGAACACCCTGGGGGCTGTGGTGAGACCAAAGGGCAGCGCACGGAACTGAAAATGACTGCCTCCTAGGCTGAAGCGCAGATGTCTCCTGGACACTTGATGTACCATGATATGGTAATAAGCGTCCTTGAGATCTATGGAGCACATCCAAACACCCTTCTCCAGCAATGGGAGAATGGTTTGTAGAGTGACTATTCGGAACTTGGACTTTCTGACTGAACGGTTTAGGATGCTGAGGTCCAAAATGGGCCTCAAGTCCCCGGTCTTTTTTGGCACCAAAAAGAATCTTGAGTAAGTTCCTAATCCGATCTGGTCTATGGGGACCGGTTGGATGACTCCTTTTTGCAGCAGCTTTGAAACTTCTGAGGCTGCGGTATCCCGTTGACTGGGTGGCGGGTCCGGGATTTTTTTGGACTGAGGGATGGGGTGAGAGAATGGGATGGAGTAACCTCCGGCAATAATCCGAAGCACCCATCGGTCTTGAGTGATCTCTTCCCAGGCCTTCAGGTGCTTCGAGAAATGACCCCCGACTGGCTCCGGAGCAGCACAGCCGGGCAATCCCTCAGGGACTATGAAAGGCTGAAGAGCCATGAAAGGACTCGCGGTCTCCAGTATTGCGAGGGCCTCTGCCGCCTCTGGGATGGCATCTTCCGGATGAATTTCCCCCTCCTCTGCCTCTGGAAGGGGAACCTTCCTGCTGAGAGGGGTAAGGCTTCTGAGATCCACGGAACCACATCTTCCCTCCTCTTTTAGCCTTGGGATAAGGCCGAAAGGGAGTGGAAAATCATGCCCCTACGGCAGTCAGAGTCTTACCCTCCTGTTCACAGCGGGTTAGTGTGTCTTTTACCTTGGGTCCAAACAGGGAGGACCCATCAAAGGCGTCGGCAAATGAAGACTTAAAGGCCTCCTGAAGTGACACAGGCGGAGCCAGGCTTGTCTCGAGAGCAATGCCTGTACTGCCGCTCTACTCGCCCCTTCGGCCGCATACGAAATGAGCCTCATGGACGAGTTCAAAATGGACGACATTGTAGCCAGCTGAGAGCCAACCGTCTGGGCCAGCTCCTCAGGCAGGTTACCCAAGAGGGTATCGGATAGCTCCTTAATCAGATCCCTCTGAAATCTGGTAAAGTGCGTCAGGTAGTTCAAAGACCTCAGTGTAAAGGCCGCTGAACTAAGGGTGCGCTTTCCGTACCGATCCATGCTCCTAGACTCCTTATTAGGAGGATGGACGGACGTAGAAGCCTCTGCTACATCATGCTGGGTAGCAGATGCCACCACCAAGGTATCTACAGCCACACCTTAGTAAGGAACTCTCTATCAGGGGGCGCCGAGAGAAATTTGTTCGGATGAGCAGGCACCGGTTCCATAGAGTCTGGGTGTTCCCACGCCCTCCGACAGATCACATCCAAGAGCTCGTCGAAGGGCGGAGACACCCAGGAGGCGGAGGGCTGAGCCCCAAAGGCCTTCAGGAACACCAACTCATCAGCAGAGGGAGGTTTGGACTGCCAGCTGCCTCGCTGTTTTAGGGCTTCTAGGATGTCTGCAAAGGAGACATCATCCGATGACGACTTAGGGGACCCCTCTGCATCATCGAGATCGGTGTCGGATGTCAAAGACTCATCAGGGGAGTCAACGTGCTTCCTCTTGCACGACCTTTTCCTGGGGGGTTCTTCCAAAGAGGCTTCAGAAGGACCTCCAGGAGGGGGAGAAACCCCAGCAGGGGTAACCTGAGGCCTGGGGGCTCCGCTGTCCAAAGACAGGGGGACTGCCAATGACCCAGTCTCCGTATGCAGAGAGGTAGCTGGGGAAACCGTGGAGGTAGCCAAGGAAGATTTGGCTAAAGCGCTCCTCATAGCCCTGAAGGCGGGACCACCAGAATCCTGGGAGGGTCCCACCTCCGTGGCCACGACAGTGGACGGTACTCCCGCCGCCGACGCACCAAGAAGGAGACTTGGGACTGAGAGCATCAATCCCAAAGCCTCCCCCCCAGGGCCAAAGGAAGAAGTCCGTGTACTGAACTCCGACCCAAGAGCCGGAGTTGGAGCAAGGGTCACGCCCGACCCTAACACCTCCACAGGTTCCACCAGCACCGGCTCCAACGGTGCCGAAGCTGTTGGAGGAGGAACCACAGTAAGGGAGTGGACCATCGGCTCTGAAGCCAAATGGGCTGGAGCCGAAACAAGCTTTTGGAACACCGGAGACTGGAAGAGTCGAAGGAGCACCCTGTCGATGTCCGAATCAGACATCTTGGATGACCTAGAGGATACCGATCGGGCCCGAACCGATTTCTCCATCGGCTCCGAAGGGCTCGGGGACCGGCTCCGAAAGGACTCAACAACTATCGGCTCCGAGGAAGGTTTCAAGGAAATTTCCCTTGGTGCCGATAAGGACTTCAGCTCCGAGGGGGAAGAGTCTCAGCCGGTAACCCTGATCGTCTCCAATATCAGTGGAGCCGATGAGGGTGACCCGCCTCTCGATGCCCCAGACCTCGGCTCCGAAACCAGAGGGGTCGAGGCTGGAGGCATCGAGGCAGATCGTTCCAACCTCGGCTCTGAGGTCCGTGGAGCCGATGGAGAAGTCTGCTTGGATTTCTTTGCAGTCGGTTCCGACTGACTGGTCGGAGCCAATGCTTTCTTCTTTTTAGAAGGAGACAGAGAGGAAGATAAAGCCTCCTCGAAGGAAGGCTTGATTAATCCCTTGAGGATTAATTTGTTTTTCCTCTCCTGGAGGACTCTTGAAGAGAACGCGTGGCACACGCTACACGACTCTTGCAAATGCTTAGCACCTAAGCAATAAACGCACGAGGCGTGGTCGTCCGTTATGGACATTTTAAAACCACACCTCATGCATTTCTTAAACCCGGAGGGTTTGTGTTCTTTCGACATAACCGTCTTAAGTGAAGAAACACTAAATTTAGCCAAAGACAAAGTTGAATACAACAACTTCAACAAATTCAAAAAATATGTTTTTTTTTTTTTTTTTTTTTTTTTTTTTTACACTAAACAAATACACAGACAAAAGATAAAGAGAGTCAAGACCCTCTTACTTAAATGAGTGCTTGACCCAAGAAAGAAATACAACCAGCAAAGCAACAGGGGAAGGCCCCTCTAACTAAAACGGGAACCTTCCCTGACTAAAAAAATCACTAATTTTTTAACAGAAAATCACCAAACACACTAATATGACAACAACAGCTGTTAAAACAGCTTTTGGGTTCAAAGAAAGGAAATTTTTGACAGGAAAAGCCTAAATAAATAGTACTTAGCCCAGCCAATGTTGAGGCCACGTCTAAGCTTGATAGTGGCAAACGAGATCTGGGGGATTAGTGGTGGTGCATCCTGGGATAAAGATAGCTCAGCCAATTAGAGGCCTCGCTCTATAGCATAAGCGTGCCGAGTCGGAGCCGAGGGATCGGCTCCGAACCCATCAGTTCAGAATGTAGGCGAGATAGGATCACATAACATCAATACTGTAATGAAAAGCTGCATACTACAGGGGGAAAGGGCACTCTCTCAATGTTACAATGACTGTGTAGACAGTACTGCAGACGGAACTACAATAAAGGTAGAAGAAGGAAACATACTGGTCTGTATTAATAGGTTCATAGGTAGGTACTAGGCTATTGGCCCTAGGGCCTATATAAGCCTAGCCAAAAAATGTACCCTGGCTTTCGCCACCCAAGAAAATTATTTTCCTGTGCCCCTGTTGAGCAGAGCCACAGAAGTATCCCTGGGGTGAATTTCCCATTTCCCATCCAATCATCAAGATTTTTCTTGAAGAGTGCTAATGAGGAGCTCTGTTTGCCATAGATAGGTAGTCTGTTCCAGAGTATGGGAAGTCTCTGGGACAGGAATCTATCCCTCCAGCATGTTCTGTTGATTGTGGTGGCAAGGTTTAGGTCCTTAGAGCGTGTAGCTCGGAGGGATTGGGATTTCTTTAAGTGGAGCATGTCCAACAGCTCTGGGTTTGACATAGCTTTGTATGTTAGGCAGAGATCACCCCTGAGTAGACAATATGCGATGGAGTAAAACTGTAGTTTTTTTGAGACGGTCTGTGTAGGGCATCTGTTTGAGGCCAGTAATCCTCTTTGTGAGGTATTTCTGTGGTCTTTCCAGTTGTTGTAGATGTCTCATGAGGTACATCCCAAAAGGGGAGTTGTACTCTATAATGGGTCTAATGAGTGATGAGTAGAGGGGAACAATGACCTCTTTTTTTCTGGATGAGAATCCTTTTGTGATGAGATGAGCCACATAGAAGGATTTCCTGACCACTGTGGCAATGTGATTATCAAAGGAGAGACTACTGTCCACCTGTGTCCCAAGGTCTCATCACATTTTCGGCATTACATAGACTATCAGCTATGTGGCAGTTCATGGGTACAGAGTTTTTACCAAAGGGGATGACAATACACTTTTTGGCATTGAGCTTCAGGCCATGGCTTTGACACCAGGTATCTGTCTCAGTGAGGCCCTTTTGTAGTTTGTCCACATCGTTAGGTGTTTCAATTATGGCTCCTAGTTTGCAGTCATCTGCAAACTTTGTTAGCCAAAGACCTTCTGTATTAGCCTGTATTTCAGAGAAGTAGATATTAAACAGGAGAGGACCCAGGACTGAACCCTGTGGTACTCCACTTGTCACTGGTCTGAAGTCGGATTTGGAATCTGCTACTTTCACAATGTGGGTTCTGTCCATGAGCCAGTTGGCAACCCATCTTGTGACATAGGGATTTATACCTAGTTTAGTGAGCTTATCTATAATTCCAGAGTGGGGGTGGTGTCAAAAGCCTTGGCAAGATCTAGATAATCTGTGTGAACCATTTTACCCTCATCTATGGCTTTGGTGACTGCTTCAAAGAAGTTAATCAGGTTTAGGAGACATGATCTGCCTTTTACAAATCAAAACTGGGTAGGGTCCAGAGTTTGGAGATTACCAATGTCTTTGTTTATGAGTTCCACGATGATATGTTCCATGGCCTTGCAGACCAGGCTCGTCAGGCTAACGGGACGGTAGTTCCCAAGGTCCGTCGTGGCTCCCCCTTTGTGGAGTGGGATAACTGTCGCAGTGCGCCATTCAGTGGGTACAAAGCCTGAGGTGAGGCTATGATTGAATGGTACTTAGGTAGGGTGCCAGTTCATTCTGTAGTTCATGTAGAATGCAGCCTGGGATATTGTCAGGTCCCATGGATGCTGTGTTCTTGGCTTTGGAGAGTGTGTTTTTTACCTGTGCAGCCGTGATTATAGGAACTTTGCATTCTTCTGGTATAGAGATGGGCCCTCTAGGGGGTGAGAGGGGGGTAAAGTAAGCACTGAACCTATCTACTAGGATGTTGGCAATATCAGTTGGTTCTGTATATTTAGTGCTATTGTGCTGTAACTCAGAGCAGATCTGAGTGTTGCCATTGAGATTCTTGACATAGCTATAGAATGCTTTGTGGTTGTCTTTAGAGTCAGTGGCAATTTTGTTTTCATAACTAGCTTTGGAGGATTTTATGAGGGATCTCAGCTTCTTACTGAGGTTGACCAGGGAGTTCCTCCAGTCATGGGATTTTACTCTTTTTTGCAACAGTTTCTTTCTTCTGTTGTAGAGTTTGTTTATGGCAGAGGACCACCAGATTGGCTTCCGTTTTTTGGAGGATAACATCCTGGTTCTATTAGGGATAACATGATCCATGCACTCATGTAAGTGCTTATAAAGTGCATTTGTGTAGGATTCAGCAGTCATACCTCTATTGTCCGTCTGCATGGGTGTCATGAAGTTTGCCACTTCTGTCTTAAGAAGTGTGAAGTTGGCTTTGGAGAAGTTTTTTTACAATGGTTTCCCTAATTGGGGGTGGGATGTGGATGTCAAGGCTGATTAGCTTGTGGTCGGATCTGACCAACGAGGAACTGACCTCTGGTGTGGAACACCGGTTTCCCATGTTGGTAATGACCAGGTCTAGGATATTGCTGCCCCTGGTGGGGGTGTGAATAAGTTGATCCAAGGTGTTGGAATTTATGAATTCTAGAAAACGTTGAGCAAAAGAGTTGGTACATGAGTAGTTTTCCCATTTAATGGTGGGGTAGTTGAAATCACCCATTATTAGGGTGTAGGGTTGTACCCTAATACTTTCCAGTGTATCAAGAAATGAGGAGTGGGAATCCTGGGGCATGGTGGGGGGTCTGTAGCAAGCTACAATTTGGATTGCGGTCTTGCCCAAAGTTAGTTGCACTTAGATAATCTCGGATGCATTATGCTGTGCAACTAGCCTGGAGGTGTGGATATCCTTAATGAATATGGACACGCCTCTGCCTTTAGTGCTTCATTCTGGGTTAGGTGGCCGAAAGGTGTGGTATGAATTGTAGCCTGGTAATGCAGGGGTGCTCTCTGGAGCTTTGAACCAGGTCTCTGCCACTGCACAGATGTCAATGTTCTCCATTTTAAGGAGTGTCTTGAGTCAGTGCATTTTGAGGTTTAGACTTCTAGCATTGAGTAGCATTACCCTCAGATTGAGAATGAGTCAGTAATCATTGGAAGACAACCTTGCCTTTTTGTTATCAGAACTTTTAATAATAATCCCACAGCTAAGTTTGATCAAGTAATCAGGGTGGCATCAACATGTACGGTAGTGGGGCAAAACTATCAAAAAACAGTACTACATTTTAATATTTCATTCCATCCTGACATTACTGGTTGCAGAAGATGGGGAGACAGGTACGATACTTTGATAAGGGGAATAGGGACAGGTTTAGGTACATTAAATTCAGTTGATATAGAAATAATGGCAAACAGATACACACCAGGATATTTCACAAATAGTACATTTACAAGCACAATGGTTACCTTCTATATGGACATCATAAAAGAGACATATGAATGTTAAAAATGAGTTTTTGCAACATTTTAATGATTCTTTAATTAGCAGATTAGGGTTTGATATTAATGTTACAAAATGTGTAGATTGGACTAAATGTACTTTGCAGTCTCTGTATGTACAAATACAAAAAAATTCAGCCCAAATGAAATTAATGTCTAGTAATGAATATGTGTGGAGGACCATGTTTAAAAAATGGATCCCGAGTACTAACTGGATTGAAATGCATGGGCAACAAACAGTCTGCATAGATATGTACGGTACGGGAAAAGTTACAAATTATAATGTAACATGTTCAAAAGTAATGTATCAAGTTATAGTTTTACCATTGGTTTTTGGACCACCATTCTATCCGTATCAGTACTGGTTGCCCCAGCTAGAGGGAAATTATATGAATTTACAAAAGAGAACTCACAAAATTGAACATTACACTAATACAGCTAATGGACTGGTGAGTGATCAGCACTCACCAGTACATGAACCATGTTTTTACAGCATTCCATAAATCTATGTAAATGGACAATTTTACCTTCTATTTTTGAAATGTTTGCAGAGATAGGTCCACAGTTTGTAAGTATTGTAACAAATCAAAGTATACCATTTACTAAACAATGTCCCTTGGTAGGTTATCTTAATAACATCATCCTTTAACCTAGTATAGTAACACATATGAATTTATTCCAGAAAGCAAGGCTGCAATGCCTTTATGATGGAATCCAAAAACATTGTCAATAATAAATGTAGTTTTTTTTCATTAGAATCATTACATAAAGTTATGAGTAAAAGCAAACAGTTAATTCAACAGTTGCAAAGGGTAAATAGAATAATCCTAAGTCATGAATTAAATTCTGTAATTGTAAAAAAATAAGTTAATCAAGCTTGCAGAAAAAACTGAAGCAGATACGGCCCATAACTGGTGGAACATTTTTTACAGGATGGTCTTCAAAAGGAAAAAAGTTGTTTGATTGGATTATACAGCCAATCCTGGTAGTAATGTTTGTTGTCGTTGTGCTGACAATATGGAACTGTTTTAACTTGCTGTATCAAAAGAAAACTAAAGGCTTTGTTTCCTAATGTGTTTTCTGTAATCATGATAAAAATTATGATCTGACCAAAGAATATATATCAATGTAAACAGTTTTGTGTGTTTTAAAACAAAAAGGGAGGACTGTTACATATATATTTAGACATTTATAACAGTGCATGTGCAATTCTGTTAGCTAGAATACATGTAGAAAAATATAGTCACTTAGATGCACGTACATTTCTGCTTGTTAGCATGTATACATTAAAGGGTTAAACTGCTCTTAGCTGAGAAGCAAGAGAAAAAATAAAAGGCCTCCAACTGTATGTAATACAGAACATTTTTGTGCCTAGTACAAGTTTCAAGGAAAATTACAGATCGAAACCAGGTGCAGTGAGGATCGGACCCCAACATGAAAGACTCCCTAAAAGTTTAAGATTGTCACATAATTCAACTTGAAACAGAACACAAAGTAGCTTATCAACAGACTGCATGACAGCAAACAAATTCCAATAGTATTAATATCAACAGACTGTTTCATGGACAAGATCTGAATGGCACAAAAAAATGTATATAAAGGACACTGAAGTTGTATGATGTTAGATCTGAATTTTTGTTAGCTCTGGTACATGTAGGAACAC
Organism: Protopterus annectens; assembly: GCF_019279795.1. Classification (NCBI taxonomy): domain Eukaryota; kingdom Metazoa; phylum Chordata; order Ceratodontiformes; family Protopteridae; genus Protopterus; species Protopterus annectens. The sequence goes on along the minus strand of NC_056743.1, from coordinate 1,139,451,589 downwards.
GTTTGTTCTGAGGTAACTGGAGAGTATCATTCATACATGCTTCGAGAAGTTATACAAGGTACATTAAAAACTGAAACTGTGACATTATCTTACAGCCTAACTAGTCTGTTACATAGACAAATTATTTTATTAATACTGTGCATAACACAGTGCTGAAAAAGTTATGGTCTGCAAAATTCACTACATTAATCAGACTCTGGTTTCAGCAAGCAGAAGTCGCATCTAGCAGCAGGCACCAGAATCATCATTAAATAACTTTTCAGTTTTAATTGCTGTCCAACCCTTATTTTATTGCCATAGGTAACAGCTGCGTATCATCTCAGAGCAGCTCTCAATAATACTTGTTGAACAATTTTCAGGTATTAGTATCAGAATTACCACTTCCCACACTATGGGCATGAAACCTAATATAAGTAAGCATGGAATTAAATGTACCATAATATTACTGAAGAAAGAAGCCATTTAACTCATCCAGACCTCCCACTGAGCTAGGCTTGATCACCTTTATGGAGTTTACAGTTGTTGTACATGCAAAATATTTGATAACAAATATATTGACCAGTTTGCCATGATCTATAGCTGTGATATTGTCTACTATAAGACTTACACTGCAGTGACAATCTTTCCCGTACCTTCACAGATATATAAATAGTACCTTTGCATTATTACCAGTATATTCTGCTAATTTTGGCTTATGCTTACATTTGGCCTTTCTAATCCTTTGCCTTACAGCTGGTTATATTTTTGGTGGTATAGTTTGTTATTACTATAGAGGCATTTCCTTATATAGCTTTCAGAGACACAGTACTTCATTGTTTTGCTTGATTTTTCCAACTTTCTTGACCACCAAGTCAGTTTCCTTTTTTTTCTTTCTAGTATATTCATAGGTGACATATTTATCAATTAGTTGGTTAATGAAAGCTAAAAAGATTTCCCAAACTAGCCTCAATATGTTTACCATCGATATTATCCTTTCACTTCCAAATGTTTAGCTTCCTACTTATGGCCTTTAAATTAGATTGATGGTATTTTCTATACATACTCAGTGGTTCCTTCTCTGTAATTGTATGGATCTTAAGCTCCCAAATTGCATACCAGAGATCAGAATTATTTAATTAAAGTTCAACAACTCAGTTATTAATTAGTAATTTATCTTAACGTTTTACAATGTCCCGGTCCCTAACCACTCCTGTCACAGTGTCTCTCTGCTTATTCCTGCAATGCAATACTACGTACCCTCATTTGTAGCTCTCAACTGCAATACTATTTGAAAAGGATTGAGTTTTGATTCACACAATGTCTATTATTCTGTCCCCGTTCTGTTTTTTTTTTATTCTTACCTGGAGGAGGAAGTGGAACCATTTCTGGAGAGAAATGTTCTCATCCTGAGATTCCTCTCCTGATCCTGACTGCAGTAGAGTAGTACTGTTCTTGTATCTCCTGCCTGATCTTGGTTCTGGCCGGATCTCTGGGGGTCTGCTCTGGGATGGGATTGGAGTTGCATTGCTGCAGGCACTTGTTCCTTCTTGGCTTAGCTGCCTGGCTGTCACTGGCAGAAGTTTAACACTTTAACTTTACTTAAGTTAAAAATTAAAAGAAAACAGCTCTTCTCCTGCTCTTCTACTCCGCACTTGTTATATGCTGTGGTGACTGCAGTACTGCTGCTGGCTGTATGAGACTACAAATCCCAGTCCCACCTCTAGGCTGCTATGAACAGAGTTCAACCAACTTATGTAAAAAAAAAAAAAAAAAAAGGTATACAAACAGTCCAAGCCTGGAGTGCAATATTCCAACAGGCTGGCAGTCTCCCTCATGAGGCTAGCATCATTGCGCACGCCCTATGCATGAAGACATAAAAATGGGAATTAAAGGGGCCACTCCAGAATTCATGGCACCCCATTATTTGCACCTCAAAACAGGTAAATACCGAGGAATTCGGTAAGGTTGAAATGTATGGTTTGGAGCCTCATCTGCGCGGGAGCGCTGTCAACTATTAGAGTTCCTGCCTCTGCCCCAAGGGAACTTTTTCCTTGTGTGTCCTGGAAAGGATCCTGGGACTTTCTGAACCACATCTTCCACCCACCTCATTGATTCCTTAAAAAGGATCTTTGAAAGGTCAAAAAATGTACACCCACTGAAGAGAGGGTCTTTCCATCCTTCTCACACCTGGATAAAGTTTCTTTCACTATGCGTCCAAAAAAGAAAGTGCCCAGAAAAAAGGGAGCATTGATGAATGATTTGTAGGGCTCTGCAAAATCACATAAGCGCATCCAGGCATGCCCCCTAATGGAAATGTCTGAACCCACTGCTCTTGACATGCCTTCCGCTGCATGCAAAATTAGCCTCATGGATGAATTTGAAACAGATTGTAGGGTAGCCAAGTGCAACGCCACAAATGACTGAGTATCTGCAGGAATGGACCCTCTGCAACCTAGTAAAATGTGCCAAGTAATTCACCGACCTAACGGCAAAGGTTACAGAAGCATAGACATGCTTCTCAAACCTGCCCATTGCCCGGGACTCCCTGTTAGAGGGATGAACAGAGGAACTCTGTTCAGCAGGTTCCTTTTTGGTGGCCACTGCTATGACCATGGCATCCACGGACACCCCTTTACCCCAAAATTCCTTCCCCAAAGGTGATGCTAGAATTTTGTCTGGTCTCGTGGGTATGGGTTCAACTGTGCCCAGTTACTTTCACATCCACTGAGCAACTAAATCAGTTAGATCACTGGTGAGTGAAGTAACCCAGGAGGTAGATGGGCCAGCTCTGAATGCCTCCAAAAATACTGCTTTCTCAGGTGAAGGGTTGCTGGGGGTCAAACCATCACACTGTTTAGGAGCTCGAGGATGTCCCCAAATGAGACATTTTCTGGAGGTGATCATGGGGACCTTTCACCTTCATTGAAGTCTGTATGCTCAGTGACAGACTCTTGAGGAGAGTGTAAGTGCCTCCTCTTGCACTTCCTCTTCCTAGGGACCTACTCAGTGGGGTTTTCCAGGGAGGTGTCAGAAGAGACTGTAATACTCTGCTGGGTTGTCTGGAGGTCTTGGGCTGGCTCTCCCTATGGTATCAAATGGCAAGGCTCTTGGCGCAGATGCATCTGGGTGGACTGGAAATCCAAAGGGGCTGCATCTATCAGTCCTGTCAAAGCAGATAAAACCCTCTTCACAACCTCAAAGGCTGACCACACCAGACAGAGAGAGAGAGATATAATCTTGGATCCAAGAAGGTAGGCTTCCAGACCATAACCTCATCCCACCCCGAAAGAAGTCTCCCCAAGGAGGAAGTCAGAGCTGAGCTATCCATTGCCAAAGGACCAAGGTGTAGAGATGGCTCAGAAAACTTTGGAGTCAACTCCAAAGCCTCAGATCTGACATGGAGGCTCCAGCTCTGAGAGTCCTCCAGATCCAAAAAAGTCGGAGCTGAAGTTCTCAGAGTCCATTTCAGATACGATGATAAGATAATCCTTAGATCCAAGCCTGACAGACCCAGAAGACGTGGATCTTGGGCATCTGAAACATCCAATGGAATCAGAGGATGACAGTGAACTTGCGGAGTGGACAAGAGATGGACTGCCTTATCCGAGTTGGTAAGCTCCAGTAACACACCCATATGGATCTGCCCCGAGAGAAACTTCCTCATTATCTGATCCACATCTTCTTTAGTTAAACCTCTAGATGACAGAGATGATGCCAGCAGAGGGGATTTTGAATGGCTTCTCTCTAACAAAGGAGAAGGCAGCCTTGAAAGAGCAGGATCCAATTTTGATTTCTTCTTGGAAGGCTCGGAGGACAGAGCCAAGGATGTAGATGGAGCAGATTTCAAGTCCTTGGATTTTTTTTGTGGAGGTTTGACCCCCTTCAGTAGCCTCTCTGAAAGAAAAAGGTATGATGACCCTCCACCTCTGAGCCAGTAATGAAGAAGCCTCAGTCCTTACCACTACCACCTCTGGGCAATGTTCACTGAGAGGATAACAGGTACACATACATCCTCTCCAGATGCAGCTCTCAGCATCAAGCACAGTCAAGCACAATTTCTCTTAAGAGCATACAGCACACACAGTTAGTCTGTGGCTGGTTTCTCCCTCTTTCGACAGATTCTCAATAGGACTCCCCACTGGCACAGCTATAGAATTGAGTCCTTATCCAGGGTTCCAAGCCAAGTCCTCCAACACTCTGTCTTTCCAACCAGTGCTTTGTGACCCTGTCCAACTAGCTGACACACACACATTCTTTGAGATTTGATTTACACACACACACACACACACACACACACACACACAGACATGCTCACACACACACACACACACACACACACTCACACACACACACATGCTCACACACACACATACACACACACACACACACACACACACACACACACACACACACACACACACACACACCTCTTGGAAAGGCTGGCACAGGTTTACTAGCTATGCCCCCTTCTGCCCAGACTATAAGGTAGTTATCACTGCCACCAGAACCCCTCACCAGCTACCTTAAGACCCTTAACAAAGAGTGTCCAATTTTACTGTGTAGAATTAATATTAATACAAATGGTAGTCTGACCAAGAGCAAGGCTAGTAGAAGTGGTCCACACAGTGTCACCAAATAAATATGTAAATACTCTCCAAACTTAAATATCTCTACAAAGATCAGCCACAGTGAAACATTTAAATATATTTAATAATAAACGATAAAAGAAAAAGGCAATACTAAATAACTATTCACAGTGATATCAGAGTTCAAAATCACAGGAAATATTTAAAATAACATTGAAGGGCAGATGCAGACAAATAAAGAAAAACAATATTTAAACTTAGCCTCGCTATATTCCTGACTGAATCTAAGAGAATCACTATTTCCTACTTACTTAATAGAGCAATGCAGATGATCTGCTGAATGGCCCTTATTGTTGCCAGGCTCAAGACAGAAAACAGAATGCTCGGTCTCACTAAGAGACTTCTCAAAATGATATCTAAAATATTACCTCTGGAATAACTTGCAAAATGACATCACTTCTGGTTATCTGACTTCTAGCTCCCATGCAAACCCCCATTGCTGGAAGCTGGCAGGATTTAGCACCTACCTGTAAAAATACACACACAAGGGTTTTTGCTCAAATCTGTGGCAGGTGCTGGAAGTCATAAAACAATTGCATACTGCCACACTTCCAGAATATCAATTAGTTCACCCCAAAGACAATACAGAAAGCTTCCTAGTACCGACTTTGTGTCTTTGGCTGCATTGAAACCTGTAAAATAGCATCTGTATGGCCTAGCCCATAAAGTGATTACATTTCAGATATATTTTAAAGTTTGCTGGACTGAAGTTAACCTCCTGTCTCACAGTTTCTTCTGTTAAAACATATACATTTAAACAGCTACAATAGTGCATGTACATTTATGTTCCCTCCAGCAGGGCACACTATGGATGCATTTCAAACACAAGCATGATACAAATACCTTATCAACACAAACATCTGTACAAATCAGTTTGATATACACATTAACATACAGTTCTAATACATTTGCAACTCAAGCATCTTGTATAAATCAGTTTAATATTCACAAATTATATACATAATTATTTACAAAATTCCAGCTAGCTGTGCTGGTAGTACCTCCTATTGTCACAGAAGGTAATAAACCTTTTAATATCAACTTGTTTTTTTTCTATTCACCACAGCATGTGGATTAAAATTTCTACAAACAGAACATTCTTGATGAAGATGTTGGGGGCCCAAACAGTAAACACATAGACTATAAGTGTCTGACAAAGGCATTTTACAAGTATGTCCACACTTAGAACATTTTTTGAAACAAGATGTCCCTTTCTCCGCCATATTAATGATGAAGAGGAATGGAAGAAGGGAGCTTAAGATAGATAAGTTTAAAGTTTATTTTCTTTTGTTAGCAGAAAGGGAATAAAAAAAGGAATCAAAAGGAATAGAAGTTACCAACAATGGTAAGTAACGGTACTTTAACAAGTAGCAAGAGAATAGAGACTACCAACAATCGTATTATAGATTACTCTATGAAGTAAGAAAAACAAGAAGAAATTCAATCAACTACGAAGAAAAAATAGGCTATATTAACTTTATGAGGGTAAGGAAACAATAAATGAAGAAAGATATGATTAGACAAATTCAACTTATCTGAAAAATAAGCAATGAGGCTCAAGAGCTACTAGCAACCATGTCTTTTGTGAAAAGCAGCAAACAAGATCTGAGGTAACTTAGGGTTGGTGCATTATGGGTAAGGGAGAACTCAAGAGCTTTTTGGTTACCATAAGCTTTAGTAATGGCTGAGTCAGATACAAGGATCAGATCTGAACCCCATTAGCTGAGGATAGAATGAAAACTGACAACATCAGATCAGATGTTTTGGTTAACAGTAAATATGAATTAGGAATAACGTCCAGTTCAGGATGATAAGTAAGGCATGGTCTGCAAAGAGAATAAGATACAGGGTTAAATATATGGATGTTGCATGTAATTAATACACTACATAGGCTATGGTTTAGCTGAGAGACAGAGACAGAAAAAGAAAATGCTGTGGTTATGTCAGCCTAAGGTTCTGAAAAACAGCAGAATTGGATGAAGGTTTGTTATACTGTTAAAACTGTCTGAACATTAAGGCCTTACTGAATTTTAAGTTTATGGTTACTTCTGGTCTGACCAGAATGTTGCCTTATGTGAAAGTAACTATTCTCTTGTTGTGAATAAAACACAGGTACTAAAACACAGATGCCAATAATATTAATGGTTACCATTTCAATGGACGAGGAAGACAATATAACTTCCTTATGTCTAGCATGCCTCATACAAAGGGGACATGAAAATTCATTCTGGGAAGGGGAAAATAAAGTACTAAAACAAGATCAGGTTAATATTTTCTAGAGGAAAACATTAAAATAGTATGGGAAGTACCTACTGTTATTTTAATTAATTAAATATCTCAGAAAACAAGGATACAATAAAAAGCACAATTTCTGAGTTCCAGGGCAGTTTTCCTTTAAGACACTCTAATATTCACATGTCATTGTAACTCTGAATATACATCTCAACTGTTTCTGATTTTCATGGCTGTCCCTGATTTTGGCTAAAAATGTTGGCGCATCCCTACTAAAACCTGCTGTTTTTGAAAAAAGTAGTGAATTAGTCAATAAAAGATTATATTATCATAATCATTACAGTGATGTCTCCTATTTTTCAAGACTTTATCAGCACTCCTGCCATTTATCATCTCCCTACAGGCTGTCAACCCATTCATTCACCATCACTATAGTAAAAGCCAGCCTGGAGGGGTCATCATTAAGATAGTCATCAGTGGTGGTGTGTGGCTTTCTTGTTACTTTCTCGTTCCCCATATACACTCAGCAAGCATGAGAGAAGGAGACATGCATTGGACTGACCATAAAGGACATGCTCCCCGACACTTCCACAAGAGAATTTCTTTCATTCAGCAACACCCCTACTCTGAATTAAAAAGGTGGTTTCCCGGTCTCCACCAGATAAATTGCATGCACCCAGTATGCCTCCAAGTGTGCTCAGTCCTCTGCATACATCCAGGAATGGCAAGTGGGCCATGTTCTTTCACTCACCCCCACTACCTGGCTCCACCAGTACCAGGACTGCTAAATAAATCCCACTCCCCAGTCACCTGGGTTACAGTAATGGCCCCACCTGTCTGCACCACAGAAGCAGGCTAGTTACAGACTTTAGTTACTTCAGAAATATATTATATGTTAATTTATTTCCTATTATTCTGTCAGTGTTTCAATATCTTAGAAATAACTGTGATTTGGGTCTTTTATCCCCCATTATTTTTAGATTTGTTCCTGATTCTGTAAGTAAGAGGTTGAGTTAAGATTCTGGAGAAATAGGAAAGTCCCCCACCTCTTGTAGCAATACAGAGCTTCATCAACCCTTTCAAATGAATTTCAGTTAATAAAAACGTCCAACTCCTGGATACTTATCAGACCCATGTTCTTTCTACCTTCTACCCTCATCTTAAATATCTCTTTTTTAAGTCTACCACATCTGTGATCAAACTGCCCATGCATTCCCTTAAGTCAGACAGCTCAGCCACGATTCTTGCCAGCATGGGAAGAACCTTGTCCAGCTTATTTGCTGCTTCCTTCCATCTTATTTAACCAATGCAATCCTCTACCACTCTATTTCTCCTGATACTTAGACCTACTGGAAAATTGACATCCATGACGGGATTTCCCCAATTCAGTCACAGGCAAGGTGATTAAGGATCATGCAGAAATCTCCCTAGGAGTACAACAGCACCAAACAACCTAGCACTAAGCATTTCTAACTCATAAGCCTGAAAAAAATGGGAAATCTTTGGTGAGTGAAAGAAAGAATGCAATAGTCATTTTATATCTCTGGCCTGAAACTGTATGGCACTAATCTGTAAAACACTGGAATAACTACATTAAACAACACTGAAAAAAGGGAACCTTTAATGATCTGATTCCTGCAAGTTCTGAAACACTTTCTAATATTACTTTGAACTACTAAGAATGGTTCATTCCCATTTCTGTATACAAGGTTCTATTTAGGTTTGATAAATTTATGAACATTGCAGGTTTTCAGTGCACCTTATTTTGTTCAACCGGAATACAAAAAATAGTGTGGGTTTAAAGTAGGCCACATTCTACTGCAGTATACTCCAAAGACAAACTTTCTTCAGTAGCTTTTAAATACTTATTTGCCAATGAATATCCATATCAAATGTTAAGTGTTCTTTGTATTGGAATAGTTTAGAACTAAGTGCATTAATAAGAATTCAAAGACATATAACAGATGACATTTCGTGATGCATTGAGGGGGTCATATCTTGCTCAGCTTTGTCTTCTAAAACAGTTTAGAACATGTTGGTCAGAAATAGGAGACTGAAATCACAGTAAGTAACCCACAAAGTAATAATATGTACGACAACGGTGATGCATAATAAGCAGAGCTGGCATCTATTAAATTAAATGAATATCAGAAATTAAATTAAATGAATTTCAGAAATGAATAGTTTGTCAAAATCAGACTGTGCATTATGAATGTACTTGCAAGCATCAAAGGAGAAAAACTGCACAAATGAACAGGAGCACAGCAAACCTCCCACTGGCAGATGAGAAATGACTGTAGAAAAGAAGACATTCAAAAGCTACTAATTTAAACTTGGTACTTTTCCGTTAAACCCCTACCAAGTCTTTGCACTGCTGGCGCTGCTGTGCTTTGCTGGTATCTAGTCATTCATTCAGGATTGAGAAATGTTTATTGTTAAAAGAACTACATAGATAGAGTAAGACTGTAGCTTCTTTTTAATGTCTGCACACCATACCTCCCAACTGTCCTGAATTCCCCGGTTTTTACCGAGTTTTGGGGTCCAAATAATGGGGTGCCACGATTCCCGAGTGACACCCCTTCATTTCCGATTTTTTTTCTTGATTTATTTTATTTTTGCGCTTTGTTTTTTTATTTTTTGCACTTTAGCTGATGTTATCGCGTGCGCAATGACGTCAGCTCACCAGGGCTACCAGCCTGTCCAAATTCAGCTTGCGGCGCACATATTTCCGGGTTTCCGGCTGGTTCAAATGCTTTGCAAGTGGGAACGAACCAGCCGGAAAGGATTTATTTAGAAGGGCTCGTCCGGCTATTTGATTTATTTAGAAGGCTCCAGCTGGAAAGGATTTGGCTGGCTATTTGATTTTCGGCTGGGAGCAGATGAAGGCTCGAACGGATGTTTTGCTGCTCGAGGCAAGGATTTATTTGAAGGCTCATCGCACAGAAAGGATTTATCACTCAGCTCAGAAGTAAGCAAGCTGCAGGAAGGATTTATCGCTCAGCTCAGAAGTAAGTTACAGGAAGGAATTATCACTCGGCATTAAGGTGAAACAGTGTGTGTGTGCGTACTATGTAGAAATATGGGTCTGGTAAAGTGGGTCAAACTGTTTTGTCAGTAGCTTCCCTGCTTAAACTGTATGGTCAAAAGGTGTGTGAGTTAACCTAATGTGAAGTGGATTATCTTTTATATATATAGATAGGTATTTATATCTATATATTGATGTTTGTGTGGGTCTGGGAAAGTTGATCAAACTGTTTTGTCAGTAGCTTCCCTGCTTAAACTGTATGGTCAAAAGGTGTGTGAGTTAGCCTAATGTGAAGTGGATTATCTTATATATACAGTTTACAAATTAATCAAATGAATCTTTTTACTCTGTAGCCACTAACAAAGCAACGATCATTATGAAATGGGCATGCACAGTCTGAGCTTAACCAGACATGCAAATCACAACTATAAAGGTAACTAACTCCGAGCATCATTTCCTTAATACTTAATAAAGGAGATGAGGTATTTATATCTATATATTGATATTTGCGTGGGTCTGGGAAAGTTGATCAACCTGTTTTGTCAGTAGCTTCCCTGCTTAAACTGTATGGTCAAAAGGTGTGTGAGTTAGCCTAATGTGAAGTGGATTATCTTATATATATAGATAGGTATTTATATCTATATATTGATGTTTGTGTGGGTCTGGGAAAGTTGATCAAACTGTTTTGTCAGTAGCTTCCCTGCTTAAACTGTATGGTCAAAAGGTGTGTGAGTTAGCCTATTGTGAAGTGGATTATCTTACATATATAGATAGGTATTT